>NW_027175542.1:0-132610 GCF_028021215.1 Eschrichtius robustus
TGAAGAGTTTAGACACTAGGAGAATATAAAGAACACACCCATTATCCTGAAATCACATTAGGATTCTCTTTTTAACCTGTTCCTTAATACACTAGTGCTTAGGAAATCTATTGGAGGCAGAAGCAGTCAAGGGTAGCTTAGGGTTAGGGTTACGGTTAGGGTTAGGGTTAGGGTATGGCTTAGGGTACGGGTTCGGGTACGGGTTCGGGTACGGCGTAGGGTATGGGTTAGGGTTAGGGTTAGGGTTAGTTTGAGGGTTAGGGCTCGGTTTAGGGTACGGGTTAGGATTAGGGTACGTGTTAGGGTTAGGGTAGGGGTTAGGGTTAGGGTACGCGTTAGGGTTAGGGTAGTTATTAAACCTATCCCACTCTCTAGATACCCCTTAGCACGTCAAGGAATATTATTTGGGGGTCCAGCCATGGAGAAGAGTTTAGACACTAGGAGAAGATAAGGAACACACCCATTATCAAGAAATCACATTAGGATTCTCTTTTTAACCTGTTCCTTAAAACACTAGTGCTTAGGAAATCTATTGGAGGCAGAAGCAGTCAAGGGTAGCTTAGGGTTAGGGTTAGGGTTAGGGTACGGCTTAGGGTACGGGTTCGGGTACGGGTTCGGGTACGGGTTCGGGTACGGCATAGGGTATGGGTTAGGTTTAGGGTTAGGGTTAGTTTGAGGGTTAGGGCTCGGTTTAGGTTATGGGTTAGGATTAGGGTTCGTGTTAGGGTTAGGGTAGGGGTTAGGGTTAGGGTACGCGTTAGGGTTAGGGTAGTTATTAAACCTATCCCACTCTCTAGATACCCCTTAGCACGTCAAGGAATATTATTTGGGTGTCCAGCCATGGAGAAGAGTTTAGACACTAGGAGAAGAAAAGGAACACACCCATTATCAAGAAATCACATTAGGATTCTCTTTTTAACCTGTTCCTTAAAACACTAGTGCTTAGGAAATCTATTGGAGGCAGAAGCAGTCAAGGGTAGCTTAGGGTTAGGGTTAGGGTTAGGGTTAGGGTTAGCTTTAGGGTACGGCTTAGGGTACGGGTTCGGGTACGGGTTCGGGTACGGCGTAGGGTATGGGTTACGGTTAGGGTTAGGGTTAGTTTGAGGGTTAGGGCTCGGTTTAGGGTACGGGTTAGGATTAGGGTACGTGTTAGGGTTAGGGTACGCGTTAGGGTTAGGATAGTTATTAAACCTATCCCACTCTCTAGATACCCCTTAGCACGTCAAGGAATATTATTTGGGTGTCCAGCCAAGGAGAAGAGTTTAGACACTAGGAGAAGATAAGGAACACACCCATTATCCTGAAATCACATTAGGATTCTCTTTTTAACCTGTTCCTTAAAACACTAGTGCTTAGGAAATCTATTGGAGGCAGAAGCAGTCAAGGGTAGCTTAGGGTTAGGGTTAGGTTTAGGGTTAGGGTTAGGGTTAGGGTACGGCTTAGGGTACGGTTTCAGGTACGGGTTCGTGTACGGCGTAGGGTATGGGTTAGGGTTAGGGTTAGTTTGAGGGTTAGGGCTCGGTTTAGGGTACGGGTTAGGATTAGGGTACGTGTTAGGGTTAGGGTAGGGGTTAGGGTTAGGGTACGCGTTAGGGTTAGGGTAGTTATTAAACCTATCCCACTCTCTAGATACCCCTTAGCACGTCAAGGAATATTATTTGGGGTCCAGCCATGGAGAAGAGTTTAGACACTAGGAGAAGATAAGGAACACACCCATTATCCTGAAATCACATTAGGATTCTCTTTTTAACCTGTTCCTTAATACACTAGTGCTTAGGAAATCTATTGGAGGCAGAAGCAGTCAAGGGTAGCTTAGGGTTAGGGTTAGGGTTAGGGTTAGGGTTAGGGTACGGCTTAGAGTACGGGTTCGGGTACGGGTTCGGGTACGGCGTAGGGTATGGGTTAGGTTTAGTGTTAGGGTTAGTTTGAGGGTTAGGGCTCGGTTTAGGGTACGGGTTAGGATTAGTGTACGTGTTAGGGTTAGGGTAGAGGTTAGGGTTAGGGTACGCGTTAGGGTTAGGGTAGTTATTAAACCCATCCCACTCTCTAGATACCCCTTAGCACGTCAAGGAATATTATTTGGGGGTCCAGCCTTGGAGAAGAGTTTAGACACTAGGAGAAGATAGGGAACACACCCATTATCCTGAAATCACATTAGGATTCTCTTTTTAACCTGTTCCTTAAAACACTAGTGCTTAGGAAATCTATTGGAGGCAGAAGCAGTCAAGGGGGTAGCTTAGGGTTAGTGTTAGGGTTAAGGTACGGCTTAGGGTACTGGTTCGGGTACGGGTTCGGGTACGGCGTAGGGTATGGGGTAGGGTTAGGGATAGTTTGAGGGTTAGGGCTCGGTTTAGGGTACGGTTTAGGATTAGGGTACGTGTTAGGGTTAGGGTACGCGTTAGGGTTAGTGTAGTTATTAAACCTATCCCACTCTCTAGATACCCCTTAGCACGTCAAGGAATATTATTTGGGGGTCCAGCCATGGAGAAGAGTTTAGACACTAGGAGAAGATAAGGAACACACCCATTATCAAGAAATCACATTAGGATACTCTTTTTAACCTGTTCCTTAAAACACTAGTGCTTAGGAAATCTATTGGAGGCAGAAGCAGTCAAGGGTAGCTTAGGGTTAGGGTTAGGGTTAGCGCTAGGGTTAGGACACGGCTTAGGGTACGGGTTCGGGTACGGGTTCGTGTACGGAGTAGGGTATGTGTTTGGGTTAGTGTTAGGGTTAGTTTGAAGGTTAGGGCTCGGTTTAGGGTACGGGTTAGGATTAGGGTTCGTGTTAGGGTTAGGGTAGGGGTTAGGGTTAGGGTACGCGTTAAGGTTAGGGTAGTTATTAAACCTATCCCACTCTCTAGATACCCCTTAGCACGTCAAGGAATATTATTTTTAGACACTAGGAGAATATAAAGAACACACCCATTATCCTGAAATCACATTAGGATTCTCTTTTTAACCTGTTCCTTAATACACTAGTGCTTAGGAAATCTATTGGAGGCAGAAGCAGTCAAGGGTAGCTTAGGGTTAGGGTTACAGTTAGGGTTAGGGTTAGGGTATGGCTTAGGGTACGGGTTCGGGTACGGTTCGGGTACGGGTTTGGGTATGGCGTAGGATATGGGTTAGGGTTAGGGTTAGGGTTAGTTTGAGGGTTAGGGCTCGGTTTTAGGGTACGGGTTAGGATTAGGGGTACGTGGTTAGGGTTAGGGGTAGGGGTTAGGGATAGGTTACGCGTTAGGGTTAGGGTAGTTATTAAACCTATCCCACTCTCTAGATACCCCCTTAGCACGTCAAGGAATATTATTTGGGGGTCCAGCCATGGAGAAGAGTTTAGACACTAGGAGAAGATAAGGAACACACCCATTATCAAGAAATCACATTAGGATTCTCTTTTTAACCTGTTCCTTAAAACACTAGTGCTTAGGAAAATCTATTGGAGGCAAAGCAGTCAAGGGTAGCTTAGGGTTAGGTTTAGGGTTATTGTTAGGGTAAGGCTTAGGGTACGGGTTCGGGTACGGCATAGGGTATGGGTTAGGGTTAGGGTTAGGGTTAGTTTGAGGGTTAGGGCTCGGTTTAGGGTACGGGTTAGGAGTAGGGTACGTGTTAGGGTTAGGGTAGGGGGTTAGGGTTTAGGGTACGCGTTTAGGGGTTAGGGTAGTTATTAAACCTTATCCCCACTCCCTAGATACCCCTTAGCACGTCAAGGAATATTATTTGGGGGACCAGCCATGGAGAAGAGTTTAGACACTAGGAGAAGATAAGGAACACACCCATTATCAAGAAATCACTTTAGGATTCTCTTTTTAACCTGTTCCTTAAAACACTAGTGCTTAGGAAATCTATTGGAGGCAGGAAGCAGTCAAGGGTAGCTTAGGGTTAGGGTTAGGGTTAGGGTTAGGGTTAGGGTTAGGGTACGGGTTCGGGTAAGGGTTCGTGTACGGCGTAGGTTATGGGTTAGGGTTAGGGTTAGGGTTAGTTTTGAAGGTTAGGGCTCGGTTTAGGGTATGGGTTTAGGATTAGGGTTCGTGTTAGGGTTAGGGGTAAGGGTTTAGGGTTAGGGTACGCGTTAGGGTTAGGGTAGTTATTAAACCTATCCCACTCTCTAGATACCCCTTAGAACGTCAAGGAATATTATTTGGGGGTCCAGCCATGGAGAAGAGTTTAGACACTAGGAGAAGATAAGGAACACACCCATTATGAAGAAAATCACATTAGGATTCTCTTTTTAACCTGTTCCTTAAAAACACTAGTGCTTAGGAAATCTATTGGAGGCAGAAGCAGTCAAGGGTAGCTTAGGGTTAGGGTTAGGGTTAGGGCTAGGGTTAGGACACGGCTTAGGGTACGGGGTTCGGGTACGGGTTCGTGTACGGCGTAGGGTATGGGTTTGGGTTAGGGTTAGGGTTAGTTTGAAGGTTAGGTCTCGGTTTAGGGTACGGGTTAGGAAGAGGGTTCGTGTTAGGGTTAGGGTAGGGGTTAGGGTTAGGGTACGCGTTAGGGTTAGGGTAGTTATTTAAACCTATCCCACTCTCTAGATACCCCTTAGCACGTCAAGGAATATTATTTGGGGGTCCAGCCATGGAGAAGAGTTTAGACACTAGGAGAAGATAAGGAACACACCCATTATCAAGAAATCACATTAGGATTCTCTTTTTAACCTGTTCCTTAAAACACTAGTGCTTAGGAAATTTATTGGAGGCAGAAGCAGTCAAGGGTAGCTTAGGGTTAGGGTTAGGGTTAGGGTACGGCTTAGGGTACGGGTTCGGGTACGGGTTCGGGTACGGGTTCGGGTACGGCATAGGGTATGGGTTAGGTTTAGGGTTAGGGTTAGTTTGAGGGTTAGGGCTCGGTTTAGGTTATGGGTTAGGATTAGGGTTCGTGTTAGGGTTAGGGTAGGGGTTAGGGTTAGGGTACGCGTTAGGGTTAGGGTAGTTATTAAACCTATCCCACTCTCTAGATACCCCTTAGCACGTCAAGGAATATTATTTGGGTGTCCAGCCATGGAGAAGAGTTTAGACACTAGGAGAAGAAAAGGAACACACCCATTATCAAGAAATCACATTAGGATTCTCTTTTTAACCTGTTCCTTAAAACACTAGTGCTTAGGAAATCTATTGGAGGCAGAAGCAGTCAAGGGTAGCTTAGGGTTAGGGTTAGGGTTAGGGTTAGGGTTAGCTTTAGGGTACGGCTTAGGGTACGGGTTCGGGTACGGGTTCGGGTACGGCGTAGGGTATGGGTTACGGTTAGGGTTAGGGTTAGTTTGAGGGTTAGGGCTCGGTTTAGGGTACGGGTTAGGATTAGGGTACGTGTTAGGGTTAGGGTACGCGTTAGGGTTAGGGTAGTTATTAAACCTATCCCACTCTCTAGATACCCCTTAGCACGTCAAGGAATATTATTTGGGTGTCCAGCCAAGGAGAAGAGTTTAGACACTAGGAGAAGATAAGGAACACACCCATTATCAAGAAATCACATTAGGATTCTCTTTTTAACCTGTTCCTTAAAACACTAGTGCTTAGGAAATCTATTGGAGGCAGAAGCAGTCAAGGGTAGCTTAGGGTTAGGGTTAGGTTTAGGGTTAGGGTTAGGGTTAGGGTACGGCTTAGGGTACGGTTTCAGGTACGGGTTCGTGTACGGCGTAGGGTATGGGTTAGGGTTAGGGTTAGTTTGAAGGTTAGGGCTCGGTTTAGGGTACGGTTTAGGATTAGGGTTCGTGTTAGGGTTAGGGTACGCGTTAGGGTTAGGGTAGTTATTAAACCTATCCCACTCTCTAGATACCCCTTAGCACGTCAAGGAATATTATTTGGGGGTCCAGCCATGGAGAAGAGTTTAGACACTAGGAGAAGATAAGGAACACACCCATTATCAAGAAATCACATTAGGATTCTCTTTTTAACCTGTTCCTTAATACACTAGTGCTTAGGAAATCTATTGGAGGCAGAAGCAGTCAAGGGTAGCTTAGGGTTAGGGTTAGGGTTAGGGTTAGGTTTAGGGTACGGCTTAGGGTACGGGTTCGGGTACGGGTTCGTGTACGCTGTAGGGTATGGGTTAGGGTTAGGGTTAGGGTTAGTTTGAAGGTTAGGGCTCGGTTTAGGGTACGGGTTAGGATTAGGTTTCGTGTTAGGGTTATGGTAGGGGTTAGGGTTAGGGTACGCGTTACGGTTAGGGTAGTTATTAAACCTATACCACTCTCTAGATACCACTTAGCACGTCAAGGAATATTATTTGGGGGTCCAGCCATGGAGAAGAGTTTAGACACTAGGAGAAGATAAGGAACACACCCATTATCAAGAAATCACATTAGGATTCTCTTTTTAACCTGTTCCTTAAAACACTAGTGCTTAGGAAATCTATTGGAGGCAGAAGCAGTCAAGGGTAGCTTAGGGTTAGGGTTAGGGTTAGGGTACGGCTTAGGGTACGGGTTCGGGTACGGGTTCGTGTACGGCGTAGGGTATGGGTTAGGGTTAGGGTTAGGGTTAGTTTGAAGGTTAGGGCTCGGTTTAGGGTACGGGTTAGGATTAGGGTTCGTGTTAGGGTTAGGGTAGGGGTTAGGGTTAGGGTACGCGTTAGGGTTAGGGTAGTTATTAAACCTATCCCACTCCCTAGATACCCCTTAGCACGTCAAGGAATATTATTTGGGGGTCCAGCCATGGAGAAGAGTTTAGACAGTAGGAGAAGATAAGGAACACACCCATTATCCTGAAATCACATTAGGATTCTCTTTTTAACCTGTTCCTTAATACACTAGTGCTTAGGAAATCTATTGGAGGCAGAAGCAGTCAAGGGTAGCTTAGGGTTAGGGTTAGGTTTAGGGTTAGGGTTAGGGTTAGGGTACGGCTTAGTGTACGGGTTCGGGTACGGGTTCGGGTATGGCGTAGGGTATGGGTTAGGGTTAGGGTTAGGGTTAGTTTGAGGGTTAGGGCTCGGTTTAGGTTACGGGTTAGGATTAGGGTACGTCTTAGGGTTAGGGTAGGGGTTAGGGTTAGGGTACGCGTTAGGGTTAGGGTAGTTATTAAACCTATCCCACTCTCTAGATAACCCTTAGCACGTCAAGGAATATTATTTGGGGGTCCAGCCATGGAGAAGAGTTTAGACACTAGGAGAAGAAAAGGAACACACCCATTATCAAGAAATCACATTAGGATTCTCTTTTTAACCTGTTCCTTAAAACACTAGTGCTTAGGAAATCTATTGGAGGCAGAAGCAGTCAAGGGTAGCTTAGGGTTAGGGTTAGGGTTAGGGTTAGGGTTAGCTTTAGGGTACGGCTTAGGGTACGGGTTCGGGTACTGGTTCAGGTACGGCGTAGGGTATGGGTTAGGGTTAGGGTTAGGGTTAGTTTGAGGGTTAGGGCTCGGTTTAGGGTACGGGTTAGGATTAGGGTACGTGTTAGGGTTAGGGTACGCGTTAGGGTTAGGGTAGTTATTAAACCTATCCCACTCTCTAGATACCCCTTAGCACGTCAAGGAATATTATTTGGGGGTCGAGCCATGGAGAAGAGTTTAGACACTAGGAGAAGATAAGGAACACACCCATTATCAAGAAATCACTTTAGGATTCTCTTTTTAACCTGTTCCTTAATACACTAGTGCTTAGGAAATCTATTGGAGGCAGAAGCAGTCAAGGGTAGCTTAGGGTTAGGGTTAGGGTTAGGGTTAGGTTTAGGGTACGGCTTAGGGTACGGGTTCGGGTACGGGTTCGTGTACGCTGTAGGGTATGGGTTAGGGTTAGGGTTAGGGTTAGTTTGAAGGTTAGTGCTCGGTTTAGGGTACGGGTTAGGATTAGGTTTCGTGTTAGGGTTATGGTAGGGGTTAGGGTTAGGGTACGCGTTACGGTTAGGGTAGTTATTAAACCTATACCACTCTCTAGATACCCCTTAGCACGTCAAGGAATATTATTTGGGGGTCCAGCCATGGAGAAGAGTTTAGACACTAGGAGAAGATAAGGAACACACCCATTATCAAGAAATCACATTAGGATTCTCTTTTTAACCTGTTCCTTAAAACACTAGTGCTTAGGAAATCTATTGGAGGCAGAAGCAGTCAAGGGTAGCTTAGGGTTAGGGTTAGGGTTAGGGTACGGCTTAGGGTACGGGTTCGGGTACGGGTTCGTGTACGGCGTAGGGTATGGGTTAGGGTTAGGGTTAGGGTTAGTTTGAAGGTTAGGGCTCGGTTTAGGGTACGGGTTAGGATTAGGGTTCGTGTTAGGGTTAGGGTAGGGGTTAGGGTTAGGGAACGCGTTAGGGTTAGGGTAGTTATTAAAGCTATCCCACTCTCTAGATACCCCTTAGCACGTCAAGGAATATTATTTCGGTGTCCAGCCATGGAGAAGGGTTTAGACACTAGGAGAAGATAAGGAACACACCCATTATCCTGAAATCACATTAGGATTCTCTTTTTAACCTGTTCCTTAATACACTAGTGCTTAGGAAATCTATTGGAGGCAGAAGCAGTCAAGGGTAGCTTAGGGTTAGGGTTAGGGTTAGGGTTAGGGTTAGGGTACGGCTTAGAGTACGGGTTCGGGTACGGGTTCGGGTACGGCGTAGGGTATGGGTTAGGTTTAGTGTTAGGGTTAGTTTGAGGGTTAGGGCTCGGTTTAGGGTACGGGTTAGGATTAGTGTACGTGTTAGGGTTAGGGTAGAGGTTAGGGTTAGGGTACGCGTTAGGGTTAGGGTAGTTATTAAACCCATCCCACTCTCTAGATACCCCTTAGCACGTCAAGGAATATTATTTGGGGGTCCAGCCTTGGAGAAGAGTTTAGACACTAGGAGAAGATAGGGAACACACCCATTATCCTGAAATCACATTAGGATTCTCTTTTTAACCTGTTCCTTAAAACACTAGTGCTTAGGAAATCTATTGGAGGCAGAAGCAGTCAAGGGTAGCTTAGGGTTAGTGTTAGGGTTAAGGTACGGCTTAGGGTACTGGTTCGGGTACGGGTTCGGGTACGGCGTAGGGTATGGGGTAGGGTTAGGGATAGTTTGAGGGTTAGGGCTCGGTTTAGGGTACGGTTTAGGATTAGGGTACGTGTTAGGGTTAGGGTACGCGTTAGGGTTAGTGTAGTTATTAAACCTATCCCACTCTCTAGATACCCCTTAGCACGTCAAGGAATATTATTTGGGGGTCCAGCCATGGAGAAGAGTTTAGACACTAGGAGAAGATAAGGAACACACCCATTATCAAGAAATCACATTAGGATACTCTTTTTAACCTGTTCCTTAAAACACTAGTGCTTAGGAAATCTATTGGAGGCAGAAGCAGTCAAGGGTAGCTTAGGGTTAGGGTTAGGGTTAGCGCTAGGGTTAGGACACGGCTTAGGGTACGGGTTCGGGTACGGGTTCGTGTACGGAGTAGGGTATGTGTTTGGGTTAGTGTTAGGGTTAGTTTGAAGGTTAGGGCTCGGTTTAGGGTACGGGTTAGGATTAGGGTTCGTGTTAGGGTTAGGGTAGGGGTTAGGGTTAGGGTACGCGTTAAGGTTAGGGTAGTTATTAAACCTATCCCACTCTCTAGATACCCCTTAGCACGTCAAGGAATATTATTTGGGGGTCCAGCCATGGAGAAGAGTTTAGACACTAGGAGAATATAAAGAACACACCCATTATCCTGAAATCACATTAGGATTCTCTTTTTAACCTGTTCCTTAATACACTAGTGCTTAGGAAATCTATTGGAGGCAGAAGCAGTCAAGGGTAGCTTAGGGTTAGGGTTACAGTTAGGGTTAGGGTTAGGGTATGGCTTAGGGTACGGGTTCGGGTACGGCATAGGGTATGTGTTAGGGTTAGGGTTAGGGTTAGTTTGAGGGTTAGGGCTCGGTTTAGGGTACGGGTTAGGATTAGGGTACGTGTTAGGGTTAGGGTAGGGGTTAGGGTTAGGGTACGCGTTAGGGTTAGGGTAGTTATTAAACCTATCCCACTCTCTAGATACCCCTTAGCACGTCAAGGAATATTATTTGGGGGTCCAGCCATGGAGAAGTGTTTAGACACTAGGAGAAGATAAGGAACACACCCATTATCAAGAAATCACATTAGGATTCTCTTTTTAACCTGTTCCTTAAAACACTAGTGCTTAGGAAATCTATTGGAGGCAGAAGCAGTCAAGGGTAGCTTAGGGTTAGGGTTTGGGTTAGGGTACGGCTTAGGGTACGGGTTCGGGTACGGGTTCGGGTACGGGTTTGGGTATGGCGTAGGATATGGTTTAGGGTTAGGGTTAGGGTTAGTTTGAGGGTTAGGGCTCGGTTTAGGGTACGGGTTAGGATTAGGGTACGTGTTAGGGTTAGGGTAGGGGTTAGGGATAGGTTACGCGTTAGGGTTAGGGTAGTTATTAAACCTATCCCACTCTCTAGATACCCCTTAGCACGTCAAGGAATATTATTTGGGGGTCCAGCCATGGAGAAGAGTTTAGACACTAGGAGAAGATAAGGAACACACCCATTATCAAGAAATCACATTAGGATTCTCTTTTTAACCTGTTCCTTAAAACACTAGTGCTTAGGAAATCTATTGGAGGCAAAGCAGTCAAGGGTAGCTTAGGGTTAGGGTTAGGGTTATTGTTAGGGTAAGGCTTAGGGTACGTGTTCGGGTACGGCATAGGGTATGGGTTAGGGTTAGGGTTAGGGTTAGTTTGAGGGTTAGGGCTCGGTTTAGGGTACGGGTTAGGAGTAGGGTACGTGTTAGGGTTAGGGTAGGGGTTAGGGTTAGGGTACGCGTTAGGGTTAGGGTAGTTATTAAACCTATCCCACTCCCTAGATACCCCTTAGCACGTCAAGGAATATTATTTGGGGGACCAGCCATGGAGAAGAGTTTAGACACTAGGAGAAGATAAGGAACACACCCATTATCAAGAAATCACTTTAGGATTCTCTTTTTAACCTGTTCCTTAAAACACTAGTGCTTAGGAAATCTATTGGAGGCAGAAGCAGTCAAGGGTAGCTTAGGGTTAGGGTTAGGGTTAGGGTTAGGGTTAGGGTACGGGTTCGGGTAAGGGTTCGTGTACGGCGTAGGTTATGGGTTAGGGTTAGGGTTAGGGTTAGTTTGAAGGTTAGGGCTCGGTTTAGGGTATGGGTTAGGATTAGGGTTCGTGTTAGGGTTAGGGTAGGGGTTAGGGTTAGGGTACGCGTTAGGGTTAGGGTAGTTATTAAACCTATCCCACTCTCTAGATACCCCTTAGAACGTCAAGGAATATTATTTGGGGGTCCAGCCATGGAGAAGAGTTTAGACACTAGGAGAAGATAAGGAACACACCCATTATGAAGAAATCACATTAGGATTCTCTTTTTAACCTGTTCCTTAAAACACTAGTGCTTAGGAAATCTATTGGAGGCAGAAGCAGTCAAGGGTAGCTTAGGGTTAGGGTTAGGGTTAGGGCTAGGGTTAGGACACGGCTTAGGGTACGGGTTCGGGTACGGGTTCGTGTACGGCGTAGGGTATGGGTTTGGGTTAGGGTTAGGGTTAGTTTGAAGGTTAGGTCTCGGTTTAGGGTACGGGTTAGGAAGAGGGTTCGTGTTAGGGTTAGGGTAGGGGTTAGGGTTAGGGTACGCGTTAGGGTTAGGGTAGTTATTAAACCTATCCCACTCTCTAGATACCCCTTAGCACGTCAAGGAATATTATTTGGGGGTCCAGCCATGGAGAAGAGTTTAGACACTAGGAGAAGATAAGGAACACACCCATTATCAAGAAATCACATTAGGATTCTCTTTTTAACCTGTTCCTTAAAACACTAGTGCTTAGGAAATTTATTGGAGGCAGAAGCAGTCAAGGGTAGCTTAGGGTTAGGGTTAGGGTTAGGGTACGGCTTAGGGTACGGGTTCGGGTACGGGTTCGGGTACGGGTTCGGGTACGGCATAGGGTATGGGTTAGGTTTAGGGTTAGGGTTAGTTTGAGGGTTAGGGCTCGGTTTAGGTTATGGGTTAGGATTAGGGTTCGTGTTAGGGTTAGGGTAGGGGTTAGGGTTAGGGTACGCGTTAGGGTTAGGGTAGTTATTAAACCTATCCCACTCTCTAGATACCCCTTAGCACGTCAAGGAATATTATTTGGGTGTCCAGCCATGGAGAAGAGTTTAGACACTAGGAGAAGAAAAGGAACACACCCATTATCAAGAAATCACATTAGGATTCTCTTTTTAACCTGTTCCTTAAAACACTAGTGCTTAGGAAATCTATTGGAGGCAGAAGCAGTCAAGGGTAGCTTAGGGTTAGGGTTAGGGTTAGGGTTAGCTTTAGGGTACGGCTTAGGGTACGGGTTCGGGTACGGGTTCGGGTACGGCGTAGGGTATGGGTTACGGTTAGGGTTAGGGTTAGTTTGAGGGTTAGGGCTCGGTTTAGGGTACGGGTTAGGATTAGGGTACGTGTTAGGGTTAGGGTACGCGTTAGGGTTAGGGTAGTTATTAAACCTATCCCACTCTCTAGATACCCCTTAGCACGTCAAGGAATATTATTTGGGTGTCCAGCCAAGGAGAAGAGTTTAGACACTAGGAGAAGATAAGGAACACACCCATTATCAAGAAATCACATTAGGATTCTCTTTTTAACCTGTTCCTTAAAACACTAGTGCTTAGGATATCTATTGGAGGCAGAAGCAGTCAAGGGTAGCTTAGGGTTAGGGTTAGGTTTAGGGTTAGGGTTAGGGTTAGGGTACGGCTTAGGGTACGGTTTCAGGTACGGGTTCGTGTACGGCGTAGGGTATGGGTTAGGGTTAGGGTTCGTTTGAAGGTTAGGGCTCGGTTTAGGGTACGGTTTAGGATTAGGGTTCGTGTTAGGGTTAGGGTACGCGTTAGGGTTAGGGTTGTTATTAAACCTATCCCACTCTCTAGATACCCCTTAGCACGTCAAGGAATATTATTTGGGGGTCCAGCCATGGAGAAGAGTTTAGACACTAGGAGAAGATAAGGAACACACCCATTATCAAGAAATCACATTAGGATTCTCTTTTTAACCTGTTCCTTAATACACTAGTGCTTAGGAAATCTATTGGAGGCAGAAGCAGTCAAGGGTAGCTTAGGGTTAGGGTTAGGGTTAGGGTTAGGTTTAGGGTACGGCTTAGGGTACAGGTTCGGGTACGGGTTCGTGTACGCTGTAGGGTATGGGTTAGGGTTAGGGTTAGGGTTAGTTTGAAGGTTAGGGCTCGGTTTAGGGTACGG
The DNA here is from genome assembly GCF_028021215.1 of Eschrichtius robustus. Lineage (NCBI taxonomy): Eukaryota > Metazoa > Chordata > Mammalia > Artiodactyla > Eschrichtiidae > Eschrichtius > Eschrichtius robustus. Next base: position 13,124 of record NW_027175542.1, read on the forward strand.
GTTAGGATTAGGTTTCGTGTTAGGGTTATGGTAGGGGTTAGGGTTAGGGTACGCGTTACGGTTAGGGTAGTTATTAAACCTATACCACTCTCTAGATACCCCTTAGCACGTCAAGGAATATTATTTGGGGGTCCAGCCATGGAGAAGAGTTTAGACACTAGGAGAAGATAAGGAACACACCCATTATCAAGAAATCACATTAGGATTCTCTTTTTAACCTGTTCCTTAAAACACTAGTGCTTAGGAAATCTATTGGAGGCAGAAGCAGTCAAGGGTAGCTTAGGGTTAGGGTTAGGGTTAGGGTACGGCTTAGGGTACGGGTTCGGGTACGGGTTGGTGTACGGCGTAGGGTATGGGTTAGGGTTAGGGTTAGGGTTAGTTTGAAGGTTAGGGCTCGGTTTAGGGTACGGGTTAGGATTAGGGTTCGTGTTAGGGTTAGGGTAGGGGTTAGGGTTAGGGTACGCGTTAGGGTTAGGGTAGTTATTAAACCTATCCCACTCCCTAGATACCCCTTAGCACGTCAAGGAATATTATTTGGGGGTCCAGCCATGGAGAAGAGTTTAGACAGTAGGAGAAGATAAGGAACACACCCATTATCCTGAAATCACATTAGGATTCTCTTTTTAACCTGTTCCTTAATACACTAGTGCTTAGGAAATCTATTGGAGGCAGAAGCAGTCAAGGGTAGCTTAGGGTTAGGGTTAGGTTTAGGGTTAGGGTTAGGGTTAGGGTACGGCTTAGTGTACGGGTTCGGGTACGGGTTCGGGTATGGCGTAGGGTATGGGTTAGGGTTAGGGTTAGGGTTAGTTTGAGGGTTAGGGCTCGGTTTAGGTTACGGGTTAGGATTAGGGTACGTCTTAGGGTTAGGGTAGGGGTTAGGGTTAGGGTACGCGTTAGGGTTAGGGTAGTTATTAAACCTATCCCACTCTCTAGATAACCCTTAGCACGTCAAGGAATATTATTTGGGGGTCCAGCCATGGAGAAGAGTTTAGACACTAGGAGAAGATAAGGAACACACCCATTATCAAGAAATCACATTAGGATTCTCTTTTTAACCTGTTCCTTAAAACACTAGTGCTTAGGAAATCTATTGGAGGCAGAAGCAGTCAAGGGTAGCTTAGGGTTAGGGTTAGGGTTAGGGTTAGGGTTAGCTTTAGGGTACGGCTTAGGGTACGGGTTCGGGTACTGGTTCGGGTACGGCGTAGGGTATGGGTTAGGGTTAGGGTTAGGGTTAGTTTGAGGGTTAGGGCTCGGTTTAGGGTACGGGTTAGGATTAGGGTACGTGTTAGGGTTAGGGTACGCGTTAGGGTTAGGGTACGCGTTAGGGTTAGGGTAGTTATTAAACCTATCCCACTCTCTAGATACCCCTTAGCACGTCAAGGAATATTATTTGGGTGTCCAGCCATGGAGAAGAGTTTAGACACTAGGAGAAGATAAGGAACACACCCATTATCCTGAAATCACATTAGGATTCTCTTTTTAACCTGTTCCTTAATACACTAGTGCTTAGGAAATCTATTGGAGGCAGAAGCAGTCAAGGGTAGCTTAGGGTTAGGGTTAGGGTTAGGGTTAGGGTTAGGGTACGGCTTAGAGTACGGGTTCGGGTACGGGTTCGGGTACGGCGTAGGGTATGGGTTAGGTTTAGTGTTAGGGTTAGTTTGAGGGTTAGGTCTCGGTTTAGGGTACGGGTTAGGATTAGTGTACGTGTTAGGGTTAGGGTAGAGGTTAGGGTTAGGGTACGCGTTAGGGTTAGGGTAGTTATTAAACCCATCCCACTCTCTAGATACCCCTTAGCACGTCAAGGAATATTATTTGGGGGTCCAGCCTTGGAGAAGAGTTTAGACACTAGGAGAAGATAGGGAACACACCCATTATCCTGAAATCACATTAGGATTCTCTTTTTAACCTGTTCCTTAAAACACTAGTGCTTAGGAAATCTATTGGAGGCAGAAGCAGTCAAGGGTAGCTTAGGGTTAGTGTTAGGGTTAAGGTACGGCTTAGGGTACTGGTTCGGGTACGGGTTCGGGTACGGCGTAGGGTATGGGGTAGGGTTAGGGATAGTTTGAGGGTTAGGGCTCGGTTTAGGGTACAGTTTAGGATTAGGGTACGTGTTAGGGTTAGGGTACGCGTTAGGGTTAGTGTAGTTATTAAACCTATCCCACTCTCTAGATACCCCTTAGCACGTCAAGGAATATTATTTGGGGGTCCAGCCATGGAGAAGAGTTTAGACACTAGGAGAAGATAAGGAACACACCCATTATCATGAAATCACATTAGGATACTCTTTTTAACCTGTTCCTTAAAACACTAGTGCTTAGGAAATCTATTGGAGGCAGAAGCAGTCAAGGGTAGCTTAGGGTTAGGGTTAGGGTTAGCGCTAGGGTTAGGACACGGCTTAGGGTACGGGTTCGGGTACGGGTTCGTGTACGGAGTAGGGTATGTGTTTGGGTTAGTGTTAGGGTTAGTTTGAAGGTTAGGGCTCGGTTTAGGGTACGGGTTAGGATTAGGGTTCGTGTTAGGGTTAGGGTAGGGGTTAGGGTTAGGGTACGCGTTAAGGTTAGGGTAGTTATTAAACCTATCCCACTCTCTAGATACCCCTTAGCACGTCAAGGAATATTATTTGGGGGTCCAGCCATGGAGAAGAGTTTAGACACTAGGAGAATATGAAGAACACACCCATTATCCTGAAATCACATTAGGATTCTCTTTTTAACCTGTTCCTTAATACACTAGTGCTTAGGAAATCTATTGGAGGCAGAAGCAGTCAAGGGTAGCTTAGGGTTAGGGTTACAGTTAGGGTTAGGGTTAGGGTATGGCTTAGGGTACGGGTTCGGGTACGGCATAGGGTATGTGTTAGGGTTAGGGTTAGGGTTAGTTTGAGGGTTAGGGCTCGGTTTAGGGTACGGGTTAGGATTAGGGTACGTGTTAGGGTTAGGGTAGGGGTTAGGGTTAGGGTACGCGTTAGGGTTAGGGTAGTTATTAAACCTATCCCACTCTCTAGATACCCCTTAGCACGTCAAGGAATATTATTTGGGGGTCCAGCCATGGAGAAGTGTTTAGACACTAGGAGAAGATAAGGAACACACCCATTATCAAGAAATCACATTAGGATTCTCTTTTTAACCTGTTCCTTAAAACACTAGTGCTTAGGAAATCTATTGGAGGCAGAAGCAGTCAAGGGTAGCTTAGGGTTAGGGTTTGGGTTAGGGTACGGCTTAGGGTACGGGTTCGGGTACGGGTTCGGGTACGGGTTTGGGTATGGCGTAGGATATGGGTTAGGGTTAGGGTTAGGGTTAGTTTGAGGGTCAGGGCTCGGTTTAGGGTACGGGTTAGGATTAGGGTACGTGTTAGGGTTAGGGTAGGGGTTAGGGATAGGTTACGCGTTAGGGTTTGGGTAGTTATTAAACCTATCCCACTCTCTAGATACCCCTTAGCACGTCAAGGAATATTATTTGGGGGTCCAGCCATGGAGAAGAGTTTAGACACTAGGAGAAGATAAGGAACACACCCATTATCAAGAAATCACATTAGGATTCTCTTTTTAACCTGTTCCTTAAAACACTAGTGCTTAGGAAATCTATTGGAGGCAAAGCAGTCAAGGGTAGCTTAGGGTTAGGGTTAGGGTTATTGTTAGGGTAAGGCTTAGGGTACGGGTTCGGGTACGGCATAGGGTATGGGTTAGGGTTAGGGTTAGGGTTAGTTTGAGGGTTAGGGCTCGGTTTAGGGTACGGGTTAGGAGTAGGGTACGTGTTAGGGTTAGGGTAGGGGTTAGGGTTAGGGTACGCGTTAGGGTTAGGGTAGTTATTAAACCTATCCCACTCCCTAGATACCCCTTAGCACGTCAAGGAATATTATTTGGGGGACCAGCCATGGAGAAGAGTTTAGACACTAGGAGAAGATAAGGAACACACCCATTATCAAGAAATCACTTTAGGATTCTCTTTTTAACCTGTTCCTTAAAACACTAGTGCTTAGGAAATCTATTGGAGGCAGAAGCAGTCAAGGGTAGCTTAGGGTTAGGGTTAGGGTTAGGGTTAGGGTTAGGGTACGGGTTCGGGTAAGGGTTCGTGTACGGCGTAGGTTATGGGTTAGGGTTAGGGTTAGGGTTAGTTTGAAGGTTAGGGCTCGGTTTAGGGTATGGGTTAGGATTAGGGTTCGTGTTAGGGTTAGGGTAGGGGTTAGGGTTAGGGTACGCGTTAGGGTTAGGGTAGTTATTAAACCTATCCCACTCTCTAGATACCCCTTAGAACGTCAAGGAATATTATTTAGGGGTCCAGCCATGGAGAAGAGTTTAGACACTAGGAGAAGATAAGGAACACACCCATTATGAAGAAATCACATTAGGATTCTCTTTTTAACCTGTTCCTTAAAACACTAGTGCTTAGGAAATCTATTGGAGGCAGAAGCAGTCAAGGGTAGCTTAGGGTTAGGGTTAGGGTTAGGGCTAGGGTTAGGACACGGCTTAGGGTACGGGTTCGGGTACGGGTTCGTGTACGGCGTAGGGTATGGGTTTGGGTTAGGGTTAGGGTTAGTTTGAAGGTTAGGTCTCGGTTTAGGGTACGGGTTAGGAAGAGGGTTCGTGTTAGGGTTAGGGTAGGGGTTAGGGTTAGGGTACGCGTTAGGGTTAGGGTAGTTATTAAACCTATCCCACTCTCTAGATACCCCTTAGCACGTCAAGGAATATTATTTGGGGGTCCAGCCATGGAGAAGAGTTTAGACACTAGGAGAAAATAAGGAACACACCCATTATCCTGAAATCACATTAGGATTCTCTTTTTAACCTGTTCCTTAATACACTAGTGCTTAGGAAATCTATTGGAGGCAGAAGCAGTCAAGGGTAGCTTAGGGTTAGGGTTACGGTTAGGGTTAGGGTTAGGGTATGGCTTAGGGTACGGGTTCGGGTACGGGTTCGGGTACGGCGTAGGGTATGGGTTAGGGTTAGGGTTAGGGTTAGTTTGAGGGTTAGGGCTCGGTTTAGGGTACGGGTTAGGATTAGGGTACGTGTTAGGGTTAGGGTAGGGGTTAGGGTTAGGGTACGCGTTAGGGTTAGGGTAGTTATTAAACCTATCCCACTCTCTAGATACCCCTTAGCACGTCAAGGAATATTATTTGGGGGTCCAGCCATGGAGAAGAGTTTAGACACTAGGAGAAGATAAGGAACACACCCATTATCAAGAAATCACATTAGGATTCTCTTTTTAACCTGTTCCTTAAAACACTAGTGCTTAGGAAATCTATTGGAGGCAGAAGCAGTCAAGGGTAGCTTAGGGTTAGGGTTAGGGTTAGGGTACGGCTTAGGGTACGGGTTCGGGTACGGGTTCGGGTACGGGTTCGGGTACGGCATAGGGTATGGGTTAGGTTTAGGGTTAGGGTTAGTTTGAGGGTTAGGGCTCGGTTTAGGTTATGGGTTAGGATTAGGGTTCGTGTTAGGGTTAGGGTAGGGGTTAGGGTTAGGGTACGCGTTAGGGTTAGGGTAGTTATTAAACCTATCCCACTCTCTAGATACCCCTTAGCACGTCAAGGAATATTATTTGGGTGTCCAGCCATGGAGAAGAGTTTAGACACTAGGAGAAGAAAAGGAACACACCCATTATCAAGAAATCACATTAGGATTCTCTTTTTAACCTGTTCCTTAAAACACTAGTGCTTAGGAAATCTATTGGAGGCAGAAGCAGTCAAGGGTAGCTTAGGGTTAGGGTTAGGGTTAGCTTTAGGGTACGGCTTAGGGTACGGGTTCGGGTACGGGTTCGGGTACGGCGTAGGGTATGGGTTACGGTTAGGGTTAGGGTTAGTTTGAGGGTTAGGGCTCGGTTTAGGGTACGGGTTAGGATTAGGGTACGTGTTAGGGTTAGGGTACGCGTTAGGGTTAGGGTAGTTATTAAACCTATCCCACTCTCTAGATACCCCTTAGCACGTCAAGGAATATTATTTGGGTGTCCAGCCAAGGAGAAGAGTTTAGACACTAGGAGAAGATAAGGAACACACCCATTATCAAGAAATCACATTAGGATTCTCTTTTTAACCTGTTCCTTAAAACACTAGTGCTTAGGAAATCTATTGGAGGCAGAAGCAGTCAAGGGTAGCTTAGGGTTAGGGTTAGGTTTAGGGTTAGGGTTAGGGTTAGGGTACGGCTTAGGGTATGGTTTCAAGTACGGGTTCGTGTACGGCGTAGGGTATGGGTTAGGGTTAGGGTTAGTTTGAAGGTTAGGGCTCGGTTTAGGGTACGGTTTAGGATTAGGGTTCGTGTTAGGGTTAGGGTACGCGTTAGGGTTAGGGTAGTTATTAAACCTATCCCACTCTCTAGATACCCCTTAGCACGTCAAGGAATATTATTTGGGGGTCCAGCCATGGAGAAGAGTTTAGACACTAGGAGAAGATAAGGAACACACCCATTATCAAGAAATCACATTAGGATTCTCTTTTTAACCTGTTCCTTAATACACTAGTGCTTAGGAAATCTATTGGAGGCAGAAGCAGTCAAGGGTAGCTTAGGGTTGGGGTTAGGGTTAGGGTTAGGTTTAGGGTACGGCTTAGGGTACGGGTTCGGGTACGGGTTCGTGAACGCTGTAGGGTATGGGTTAGGGTTAGGGTTAGGGTTAGTTTGAAGGTTAGGGCTCGGTTTAGGGTACGGGTTAGGATTAGGTTTCGTGTTAGGGTTATGGTAGGGGTTAGGGTTAGGGTACGCGTTACGGTTAGGGTAGTTATTAAACCTATACCACTCTCTAGATACCCCTTAGCACGTCAAGGAATATTATTTGGGGGTCCAGCCATGGAGAAGTGTTTAGACACTAGAGGAAGATAAGGAACACACCCATTATCAAGAAATCACATTAGGATTCTCTTTTTAACCTGTTCCTTAAAACACTAGTGCTTAGGAAATCTATTGGAGGCAGAAGCAGTCAAGGGTAGCTTAGGGTTAGGGTTAGGGTTAGGGTACGGCTTAGGGTACGGGTTCGGGTACGGGTTCGTGTACGGCGTAGGGTATGGGTTAGGGTTAGGGTTAGGGTTAGTTTGAAGGTTAGGGCTCGGTTTAGGTTACGGGTTAGGATTAGGGTACGTCTTAGGGTTAGGGTAGGGGTTAGGGTTAGGGTACGCGTTAGGGTTAGGGTAGTTATTAAACCTATCCCACTCTCTGGATAACCCTTAGCACGTCAAGGAATATTATTTGGGGGTCCAGCCATGGAGAAGAGTTTAGACACTAGGAGAAGATAAGGAACACACCCATTATCAAGAAATCACATTAGGATTCTCTTTTTAACCTGTTCCTTAAAACACTAGTGCTTAGGAAATCTATTGGAGGCAGAAGCAGTCAAGGGTAGCTTAGGGTTAGGGTTAGGGTTAGGGTTAGGGTTAGCTTTAGGGTACGGCTTAGGGTACGGGTTCGGGTACTGGTTCGGGTACGGCGTAGGGTATGGGTTAGGGTTAGGGTTAGGGTTAGTTTGAGGGTTAGGGCTCGGTTTAGGGTACGGGTTAGGATTAGGGTACGTGTTAGGGTTAGGGTACGCGTTAGGGTTAGGGTAGTTATTAAACCTATCCCACTCTCTAGATACCCCTTAGCACGTCAAGGAATATTATTTGGGGGTCGAGCCATGGAGAAGAGTTTAGACACTAGGAGAAGATAAGGAACACACCCATTATCAAGAAATCACTTTAGGATTCACTTTTTAACCTGTTCCTTAATACACTAGTGCTTAGGAAATCTATTGGAGGCAGAAGCAGTCAAGGGTAGCTTAGGGTTAGGGTTAGGGTTAGGGTTAGGTTTAGGGTACGGCTTAGGGTACGGGTTCGGGTACGGGTTCGTGTACGCTGTAGGGTATGGGTTAGGGTTAGGGTTAGGGTTAGTTTGAAGGTTAGTGCTCGGTTTAGGGTACGGGTTAGGATTAGGTTTCGTGTTAGGGTTATGGTAGGGGTTAGGGTTAGGGTACGCGTTACGGTTAGGGTAGTTATTAAACCTATACCACTCTCTAGATACCCCTTAGCACGTCAAGGAATATTATTTGGGGGTCCAGCCATGGAGAAGAGTTTAGACACTAGGAGAAGATAAGGAACACACCCATTATCAAGAAATCACATTAGGATTCTCTTTTTAACCTGTTCCTTAAAACACTAGTGCTTAGGAAATCTATTGGAGGCAGAAGCAGTCAAGGGTAGCTTAGGGTTAGGGTTAGGGTTAGGGTACAGCTTAGGGTACGGGTTCGGGTACGGGTTCGTGTACGGCGTAGGGTATGGGTTAGGGTTAGGGTTATGGTTAGTTTGAAGGTTAGGGCTCGGTTTAGGGTACGGGTTAGGATTAGGGTTCGTGTTAGGGTTAGGGTAGGGGTTAGGGTTAGGGTATGCGTTAGGGTTAGGGTAGTTATTAAACCTATCCCACTCTCTAGATACCCCTTAGCACGTCAAGGAATATTATTTGGGGGTCCAGCCATGGAGAAGAGTTTAGACACTAGGAGAAGATAAGGAACACACCCATTATCCTGAAATCACATTAGGATTCTCTTTTTAACCTGTTCCTTAATACACTAGTGCTTAGGAAATCTATTGGAGGCAGAAGCAGTCAAGGGTAGCTTAGGGTTAGTGTTAGGGTTAAGGTACGGCTTAGGGTACTGATTCGGGTACGGGTTCGGGTACGGCGTAGGGTATGGGGTAGGGTTAGGGATAGTTTGAGGGTTAGGGCTCGGTTTAGGATTAGGGTACGTGTTAGGGTTAGGGTACGCGTTAGGGTTAGTGTAGTTATTAAACCTATCCCACTCTCTAGATACCCCTTAGCACGTCAAGGAATATTATTTGGGGGTCCAGCCATGGAGAAGAGTTTAGACACTAGGAGAAGATAAGGAACACACCCATTATCAAGAAATCACATTAGGATTCTCTTTTTAACCTGTTCCTTAAAACACTAGTGCTTAGGAAATCTATTGGAGGCAGAAGCAGTCAAGGGTAGCTTAGGGTTAGGGTTAGGGTTAGGGCTAGGGTTAGGACACGGCTTAGGGTACGGGTTCGGGTACGGGTTCGTGTACGGAGTAGGGTATGTGTTTGGGTTAGTGTTAGGTTTAGTTTGAAGGTTAGGGCTCGGTTTAGGGTACGGGTTAGGATTAGGGTTCGTGTTAGGGTTAGGGTAGGGGTTAGGGTTAGGGTACGCGTTAAGGTTAGGGTAGTTATTAAACCTATCCCACTCTCTAGATTCCCCTTAGCACGTCAAGGAATATTATTTGGGGGTCCAGCCATGGAGAAGAGTTTAGACACTAGGAGAATATAAAGAACACACCCATTATCCTGAAATCACATTAGGATTCTCTTTTTAACCTGTTCCTTAATACACTAGTGCTTAGGAAATCTATTGGAGGCAGAAGCAGTCAAGGGTAGCTTAGGGTTAGGGTTACAGTTAGGGTTAGGGTTAGGGTATGGCTTAGGGTACGGGTTCGGGTACGGCATAGGGTATGTGTTAGGGTTAGGGTTAGGGTTAGGGTTAGGGCTAGGGTTAGGACACGGCTTAGGGTACGGGTTCGGGTACGGGTTCGTGTACGGCGTAGGGTATGGGTTTGGGTTAGGGTTAGGGTTAGTTTGAAGGTTAGGTCTCGGTTTAGGGTACGGGTTAGGAAGAGGGTTCGTGTTAGGGTTAGGGTAGGGGTTAGGGTTAGGGTACGCGTTAGGGTTAGGGTAGTTATTAAACCTATCCCACTCTCTAGATACCCCTTAGCACGTCAAGGAATATTATTTGGGGGTCCAGCCATGGAGAAGAGTTTAGATACTAGGAGAAAATAAGGAACACACCCATTATCCTGAAATCACATTAGGATTCTCTTTTTAACCTGTTCCTTAATACACTAGTGCTTAGGAAATCTATTGGAGGCAGAAGCAGTCAAGGGTAGCTTAGGGTTAGGGTTACGGTTAGGGTTAGGGTTAGGGTATGGCTTAGGGTACGGGTTCGGGTACGGGTTCGGGTACGGCGTAGGGTATGGGTTAGGGTTAGGGTTAGGGTTAGTTTGAGGGTTAGGGCTCGGTTTAGGGTACGGGTTAGGATTAGGGTACGTGTTAGGGTTAGGGTAGGGGTTAGGGTTAGGGTACGCGTTAGGGTTAGGGTAGTTATTAAACCTATCCCACTCTCTAGATACCCCTTAGCACGTCAAGGAAAATTATTTGGGGGTCCAGCCATGGAGAAGAGTTTAGACACTAGGAGAAGATAAGGAACACACCCATTATCAAGAAATCACATTAGGATTCTCTTTTTAACCTGTTCCTTAAAACACTAGTGCTTAGGAAATCTATTGGAGGCAGAAGCAGTCAAGGGTAGCTTAGGGTTAGGGTTAGGGTACGGCTTAGGGTACGGGTTCGGGTACGGGTTCGGGTACGGGTTCGGGTACGGCATAGGGTATGGGTTAGGTTTAGGGTTAGGGTTAGTTTGAGGGTTAGGGCTCGGTTTAGGTTATGGGTTAGGATTAGGGTACGTGTTAGGGTTAGGGTAGGGGTTAGGGTTAGGGTACGCGTTAGGGTTAGGGTAGTTATTAAACCTATCCCACTCTCTAGATACCCCTTAGCACGTCAAGGAATATTATTTGGGTGTCCAGCCATGGAGAAGAGTTTAGACACTAGGAGAAGAAAAGGAACACACCCATTATCAAGAAATCACATTAGGATTCTCTTTTAAACCTGTTCCTTAAAACACTAGTGCTTAGGAAATCTATTGGAGGCAGAAGCAGTCAAGGGTAGCTTAGGGTTAGGGTTAGGGTTAGGGTTAGGGTTAGCTTTAGGGTACGGCTTAGGGTACGGGTTCGGGTACGGGTTCGGGTACGGCGTAGGGTATGGGTTACGGTTAGGGTTAGGGTTAGTTTGAGGGTTAGGGCTCGGTTTAGGGTACGGGTTAGGATTAGGGTACGTGTTAGGGTTAGGGTACGCGTTAGGGTTAGGGTAGTTATTAAACCTATCCCACTCTCTAGATAACCCTTAGCACGTCAAGGAATATTATTTGGGTGTCCAGCCAAGGAGAAGAGTTTAGACACTAGGAGAAGATAAGGAACACACCCATTATCAAGAAATCACATTAGGATTCTCTTTTTAACCTGTTCCTTAAAACACTAGTGCTTAGGAAATCTATTGGAGGCAGAAGCAGTCAAGGGTAGCTTAGGGTTAGGGTTAGGTTTAGGGTTAGGGTTAGGGTTAGGGTACGGCTTAGGGTACGGTTTCAGGTACGGGTTCGTGTACGGCGTAGGGTATGGGTTAGGGTTAGGGTTAGTTTGAAGGTTAGGGCTCGGTTTAGGGTACGGTTTAGGATTAGGGTTCGTGTTAGGGTTAGGGTACGCGTTAGGGTTAGGGTAGTTATTAAACCTATCCCACTCTCTAGATACCCCTTAGCACGTCAAGGAATATTATTTGGGTGTCCAGCCATGGAGAAGAGTTTAGACACTAGGAGAAGATAAGGAACACACCCATTATCAAGAAATCACATTAGGATTCTCTTTTTAACCTGTTCCTTAATACACTAGTGCTTAGGAAATCTATTGGAGGCAGAAGCAGTCAAGGGTAGCTTAGGGTTAGGGTTAGGGTTAGGGTTAGGTTTAGGGTACGGCTTAGGGTACGGGTTCGGGTACGGGTTCGTGTACGCTGTAGGGTATGGGTTAGGGTTAGGGTTAGGGTTAGTTTGAAGGTTAGGGCTCGGTTTAGGGTACGGGTTAGGATTAGGTTTCGTGTTAGGGTTATGGTAGGGGTTAGGGTTAGGGTACGCATTACGGTTAGGGTAGTTATTAAACCTATACCACTCTCTAGATACCCCTTAGCACGTCAAGGAATATTATTTGGGGGTCCAGCCATGGAGAAGAGTTTAGACACTAGGAGAAGATAAGGAACACACCCATTATCAAGAAATCACATTAGGATTCTCTTTTTAACCTGTTCCTTAAAACACTAGTGCTTAGGAAATCTATTGGAGGCAGAAGCACTCAAGGGTAGCTTAGGGTTAGGGTTAGGGTTAGGGTACGGCTTAGGGTACGGGTTCGGGTACGGGTTCGTGTACGGCGTAGGGTATGGGTTAGGGTTAGGGTTAGGGTTAGTTTGAAGGTTAGGGCTCGGTTTAGGGTACGGGTTAGGATTAGGGTTCGTGTTAGGGTTAGGGTAGGGGTTAGGGTTAGGGTACGCGTTAGGGTTAGGGTAGTTATTAAACCTATCCCACTCTCTAGATACCCCTTAGCACGTCAAGGAATATTATTTGGGGGTCCAGCCATGGAGAAGAGTTTAGACAGTAGGAGAAGATAAGGAACACACCCATTATCCTGAAATCACATTAGGATTCTCTTTTTAACCTGTTCCTTAATACACTAGTGCTTAGGAAATCTATTGGAGGCAGAAGCATTCAAGGGTAGCTTAGGGTTAGTGTTAGGTTTAGGGTTAGGGTTAGGGTACGGCTTAGTGTACGGGTTCGGGTACGGGTTCGGGTATGGCGTAGGGTATGGGTTAGGGTTAGGGTTAGGGTTAGTTTGAGGGTTAGGGCTCGGTTTAGGTTACGTGTTAGGATTAGGGTACGTCTTAGGGTTAGGGTAGGGGTTAGGGTTAGGGTACGCGTTAGGGTTAGGGTAGTTATTAAACCTATCCCACTCTCTAGATAACCCTTAGCACGTCAAGGAATATTATTTGGGGGTCCAGCCATGGAGAAGAGTTTAGACACTAGGAGAAGATAAGGAACACACCCATTATCAAGAAATCACATTAGGATTCTCTTTTTAACCTGTTCCTTAAAACACTAGTGCTTAGGAAATCTATTGGAGGCAGAAGCAGTCAAGGGTAGCTTAGGGTTAGGGTTAGGGTTAGGGTTAGGGTTAGCTTTAGGGTACGGCTTAGGGTACGGGTTCGGGTACTGGTTCGGGTACGGCGTAGGGTATGGGTTAGGGTTAGGGTTAGGGTTAGTTTGAGGGTTAGGGCTCGGTTTAGGGTACGGGTTAGGATTAGGGTACGTGTTAGGGTTAGGGTACGCGTTAGGGTTAGGGTAGTTATTAAACCTATCCCACTCTCTAGATACCCCTTAGCACGTCAAGGAATATTATTTGGGTGTCCAGCCATGGAGAAGATTTTAGACACTAGGAGAAGATAAGGAACACACCCATTATCAAGAAATCACATTAGGATTCTCTTTTTAACCTGTTCCTTAAAACACTAGTGCTTAGGAAATCTATTGGAGGCAGAAGCAGTCAAGGGTAGCTTAGGGTTAGGGTTAGGTTTAGGGTTAGGTTTAGGGTTAGGGTACGGCTTAGGGTACGGTTTCAGGTACGGGTTCGTGTACGGCGTAGGGTATGGGTTAGGGTTATGGTTAGTTTGAAAGTTAGGGCTCGGTTTAGGGTACGGGTTAGGATTAGGGTTCGTGTAAGGGTTATGGTAGGGGTTAGGGTTAGGGTACGCGTTAGGGTTAGGGTAGTTATTAAACCTATCCCACTCTCTAGATACCCCTTAGCACGTCAAGGAATATTATTTGGGGGTCCAGCCATGGAGAAGAGTTTAGACACTAGGAGAATATAAGGAACACACCCATTATCAAGAAATCACATTAGGATTCTCTTTTTAACCTGTTCCTTAATACAATAGTGCTTAGGAAATCTATTGGAGGCAGAAGCTGTCAAGGGTAGCTTAGGGTTAGGGTTAGGGTTAGGGTTAGGTTTAGGGTACGGCTTAGGGTACGGGTTCGGGTACGGGTTCGTGTACGCTGTAGGGTATGGGTTAGGTTTAGGGTAAGGGTTAGTTTGAAGGTTAGGGCTCGGTTTAGGGTACGGGTTAGGATTAGGGTTCGTGTTAGGGTTAGGGTAGGGGTTAGGGTTAGGGTACGCGTTAGGGTTAGGGTAGTTATTAAACCTATCCCACTCTCTAGATACCCCTTAGCACGTCAAGGAATATTATTTGGGGGTCCAGCCATGGAGAAGAGTTTAGACACTAGGAGAAGATAAGGAACACACCCATTATCAAGAAATCACATTAGGATTCTCTTTTTAACCTGTTCCTTAAAACACTAGTGCTTAGGAAATCTATTGGAGGCAGAAGCAGTCAAGGGTAGCTTAGGGTTAGGGTTAGGGTTAGGGCTAGGGTTAGGACACGGCTTAGGGTACGGGTTCGGGTACGGGTTCGTGTACGGCGTAGGGTATGGGTTTGGGTTAGGGTTAGGGTTAGTTTGAAGGTTAGGGCTCGGTTTAGGGTACGGGTTAGGATTAGGGTTCGTGTTAGGGTTAGGGTAGGGGTTAGGGTTAGGGTACGCGTTAGGTTTAGGGTAGTTATTAAACCTATCCCACTCTCTAGATACCCCTTAGCACGTCAAGGAATATTATTTGGGGGTCCAGCCATGGAGAAGAGTTTAGACACTAGGAGAAGATAAGGAACACACCCATTATCCTGAAATCACATTAGGATTCTCTTTTTAACCTGTTCCTTAATACACTAGTGCTTAGGAAATCTATTGGAGGCAGAAGCAGTCAAGGGTAGCTTAGGGTTAGGGTTACGGTTAGGGTTAGGGTTAGGGTTATTGTTAGGATATGGCTTAGGGTACGGGTTCGGGTACGGCATAGGGTATGGGTTAGGGTTAGGGTTAGGGTTAGTTTGAGGGTTAGGGCTCGGTTTAGGGTACGGGTTAGGAGTAGGGTACGTGTTAGGGTTAGGGTAGGGTTAGGGTTAGGGTTAGGGTTAGGGTTAGGGTTAGGGTTAGGGTTAGGGTTAGGGTTAGGGTTAGGGTTAGGGTTAGGGTTAGGGTTACGGTGAGGGTTAGGGTTAGGGTATGGCTTAGGGTATGGGTTCGGGTACGGGTTCGGGTACGGCGTAGCGTATGGGTTAGGTTTAGGGTTAGGGTTAGTTTGAGGGTTAGGGCTCGGTTTAGGTTACGGGTTAGGATTAGGGTACGTGTTAGGGTTAGGGTAGGGGTTAGGGTTAGGGTACGCGTTAGGGTTAGGGTAGTTATTAAACCTCTCCCACTCTCTAGATACCCCTTAGCACGTCAAGGAATATTATTTGGGGGTCCAGCCATGGAGAAGAGTTTAGACACTAGGAGAAGATAAGGAACACACCCATTATCAAGAAATCACATTAGGATTCTCTTTTTAACCTGTTCCTTAAAACACTAGTGCTTAGGAAATCTATTGGAGGCAGAAGCAGTCAAGGGTAGCTTAGGGTTAGGGTTAGGGTTAGGGCTAGGGTTAGGACACGGCTTAGGGTACGGGTTCGGGTACGGGTTCGTGTACGGCGTAGGGTATGGGTTAGGGTTAGGGTTAGGGTTAGTTTGAAGGTTAGGGCTCGGTTTAGGGTACGGGTTAGGATTAGGGTTTGTGTTAGGGTTAGGGTAGGGGTTAGGGTTAGGGTACGCGTTAGGGTTAGGGTAGTTATTAAACCTATCCCACTCCCTAGATACCCCTTAGCACGTCAAGGAATATTATTTGGGGGTCCAGCCATGGAGAAGAGTTTAGACAGTAGGAGAAGATAAGGAACACACCCATTATCCTGAAATCACATTAGGATTCTCTTTTTAACCTGTTCCTTAATACACTAGTGCTTAGGAAATCTATTGGAGGCAGAAGCAGTCAAGGGTAGCTTAGGGTTAGGGTTAGGTTTAGGGTTAGGGTTAGGGTTAGGGTTAGGGTTAGGGTACGGCTTAGTGTACGGGTTCGGGTACGGGTTCGGGTATGGCGTAGGGTATTTGTTAGGGTTAGGGTTAGGGTTAGTTTGAGGGTTAGGGCTCGGTTTAGATTACGGGTTAGGATTAGGGTACGTCTTAGGGTTAGGGTAGCGGTTAGGGTTAGGGTACGCGTTAGGGTTAGGGTACTTATTAAACCTATCCCACTCTCTAGATAACCCTTAGCACGTCAAGGAATATTATTTGGGGGTCCAGCCATGGAGAAGAGTTTAGACACTAGGAGAAGATAAGGAACACACCCATTATCAAGAAATCACATTAGGATTCTCTTTTTAACCTGTTCCTTAAAACACTAGTGCTTAGGAAATCTATTGGAGGCAGAAGCAGTCAAGGGTAGCTTAGGGTTAGGGTTAGGGTTAGGGTTAGGTTTAGGGTACGGCTTAGGGTACGGGTTCGGGTACGGGTTCGGGTACGGGTTCGGGTACGGCGTAGGGTATGGGTTAGGGTTAGGGTTAGGGTTAGTTTGAGGGTTAGGGCTCGGTTTAGTATACGGGTTAGGATTAGTGTACGTGTTAGGGTTAGGGTAGAGGTTAGGGTTAGGGTATGCGTTAGGGTTAGGGTAGTTATTAAACCTATCCCACTCTCTAGATACCCCTTAGCACGTCAAGGAATATTATTTGGGGGTCCAGCCATGGAGAAGAGTTTAGACACTAGGAGAAGATAAGGAACACACCCATTATCAAGAAATCACATTAGGATTCTCTTTTTAACCTGTTCCTTAAAACAGTAGTGCTTAGGAAATCTATTGGAGGAAGAAGCAGTCAAGGGTAGCTTAGGGTTAGGGTTAGGTTTATGGTTAGGGTACGGGTTCGGGTACGGTTTCGTGTACGGCGTAGGGTATGGGTTAGGGTTAGGGTTAGGGTTAGTTTGAAGGTTAGGCCTCGGTTTAGGGTACGGGTTAGGATTAGGGTTCGTGTTAGGGTTAGGGTAGGGGTTAGGGTTAGGGTACGCGTTAGGGTTAGGGTAGTTATTAAACCTATCCCACTCTCTAGATAACCCTTAGCACGTCAAGGAATATTATTTGGGGGTCCAGCCATGGAGAAGAGTTTAGACACTAGGAGAAGATAAGGAACACACCCATTATCAAGAAATCACATTGGATTCTCTTTTTAACCTGTTCCTTAAAACACTAGTGCTTAGGAAATCTATTGGGGGCAGAAGCAGTCAAGGGTAGCTTAGGGTTAGGGTTAGGGTTAGGGCTAGGGTTAGGACACGGCTTAGGGTACGGGTTCGGGTACGGGTTCGTGTACGGCGTAGGGTATGGGTTTGGGTTAGGGTTAGGGTTAGTTTGAAGGTTAGGGCTCGGTTTAGGGTACGGGTTAGGATTAGGATTCGTGTTAGGGTTAGGGTAGGGGTTAGGGTTAGGGTACGCGTTAGGGTTAGAGTAGTTATTAAACCTATCCCACTCTCTAGATACCCCTTAGCACGTCAAGGAATATTATTTGGGGGTCCAGCCATGGAGAAGAGTTTAGACACTAGGAGAAGATAAGGAACACACCCATTATCCTGAAATCACATTAGGATTCTCTTTTTAACCTGTTCCTTAATACACTAGTGCTTAGGAAATCTATTGGAGGCAGAAGCAGTCAAGGGTAGCTTAGGGTTAGGGTTACGGTTAGGGTTAGGGTTAGGGTTATTGTTAGGGTAAGGCTTAGGGTACGGGTTCGGGTACGGCATAGGGTATGGGTTAGGGTTAGGGTTAGGGTTAGTTTGAGGGTTAGGGCTCGTTTTAGGGTACGGGTTAGGAGTAGGGTAGGGGTTAGGGTTAGGGTACGCGTTAGGGTTAGGGTAGTTATTATACCTATCCCACTCCCTAGATACCCCTTAGCACGTCAAGGAATATTATTTGGGGGTCCAGCCATGGAGAAGAGTTTAGACAGTAGGAGAAGATAAGGAACACACCCATTATCAAGAAATCACATTAGGATTCTCTTTTTAACCTGTTCCTTAAAACACTAGTGCTTAGGAAATCTATTGGAGGCAAAGCAGTCAAGGGTAGCTTAGGGTTAGGGTTAGGTTTAGGGTTAGGGTTAGGGTACGGCTTAGGGTACGGGTTCGGGTACGGGTTCGTGTACGCTGTAGGGTATGGGTTAGGGTTAGGGTTAGGGTTAGTTTGAAGGTTAGGGCTCGGTTTAGGGTACGGGTTAGGATTAGGGTTCGTGTTAGGGTTAGGGTAGGGGTTAGGGTTAGGGTACGCGTTAGGGATAGGGTAATTATTAAATCTATCCCACTCTCTAGATACCCCTTTGCACGTCAAGGAATATTATTTGGGGGTCCAGCCATGGAGAAGAGTTTAGACACTAGGAGAAGATAAGGAACACACCCATTATCAAGAAATCACATTAGGATTCTCTTTTTAACCTGTTCCTTAAAACACTAGTGCTTAGGAAATCTATTGGAGGCAGAAGCAGTCAAGGGTAGCTTAGGGTTAGGGTTAGGGTTAGGGCTAGGGTTAGGACACGGCTTAGGGTACGGGTTCGGGTACGGGTTCGTGTACGGCGTAGGGTATGGGTTTGGGTTAGGGTTAGGATTAGTTTGAAGGTCAGGGCTCGGTTTAGGGTACGGGTTAGGATTAGGGTTCGTGTTAGGGTTAGGGTAGGGGTTAGGGTTAGGGTACGCGTTAGGGTTAGGGTAGTTATTAAACCTATCCCACTCTCTAGATACCCCTTAGCACGTCAAGGAATATTATTTGGGGGTCCAGCCATGGAGAAGAGTTTAGACACTAGGAGAAGATAAGGAACACACCCATTATCCTGAAATCACATTAGGATTCTCTTTTTAACCTGTTCCTTAATACACTAGTGCTTAGGAAATCTATTGGAGGCAGAAGCAGTCAAGGGTAGCTTAGGGTTAGGGTTAGGGTTAGGGTACCGCTTAGGGTACGGGTTCGGGTACGGGTTCGGGTACGGGTTCGGGTACGGCGTAGGGTATGGGTTAGGTTTAGGGTTAGGGTTAGTTTGAGGGTTAGGGCTCGGTTTAGGTTAGGGTTAGGGTTAGGGTTAGGGTTAGGGTTAGGGTTAGGGTTAGGGTTAGGGTTAGGGTTAGTTTGAGGGTTAGGGCTCGGTTTAGATTACGGGTTAGGATTAGGGTACGTCTTAGGGTTAGGGTAGCGGTTAGGGTTAGGGTACGCGTTAGGGTTAGGGTAGTTATTAAACCTATCCCACTCTCTAGATAACCCTGAGCACGTCAAGGAATATTATTTGGGGGTCCAGCCATGGAGAAGAGTTTAGACACTAGGAGAAGATAAGGAACACACCCATTATCAAGAAATCACATTAGGATTCTCTTTTTAACCTGTTCCTTAAAACACTAGTGCTTAGGAAATCTATTGGAGGCAGAAGCAGTCAAGGGTAGCTTAGGGTTAGGGTTAGGTTTAGGGTTAGGGTTAGGGTTAGGGTACGGCTTAGGGTACGGTTTCATGTACGGGTTCGTGTACGGCGTAGTGTATGGGTTAGGGTTAGGGTGAGTTTGAAGGTTAGGGCTCGGTTTAGGGTACGGGTTAGGATTAGGGTTCGTTGTAGGGTTATGGTAGGGGTTAGGGTTAGGGTACGCGTTAGGGTTAGGGTAGTTATTAAACCTATCCCACTCTCTAGATACCCCTTAGCACGTCAAGGAATATTATTTGGGGGTCCAGCCATGGAGAAGAGTTTAGACACTAGGAGAAGATAAGGAACACACCCATTATCAAGAAATCACATTAGGATTCTCTTTTTAACCTGTTCCTTAATACAGTAGTGCTTAGGAAATCTATTGGAGGCAGAAGCAGTCAAGGGTAGCTTAGGGTTAGGGTTAGGGTTAGGGTTAGGTTTAGGGTACGGCTTAGGGTACGGGTTCGGGTACGGGTTCGGGTACGGGTTCGGGTACGGCGTAGGGTATGGGTTAGAGTTAGGGTTAGGGTTAGTTTGAGGGTTAGGGCTCGGTTTAGTATACGGGTTAGGATTAGTGTACGTGTTAGGGTTAGGGTAGAGGTTAGGGTTAGGGTATGCGTTAGGGTTAGGGTAGTTATTAAACCTATCCCACTCTCTAGATACCCCTTAGCACGTCAAGGAATATTATTTGGGGGTCCAGCCATGGAGAAGAGTTTAGACACTAGGAGAAGATAAGGAACACACCCATTATCAAGAAATCACATTAGGATTCTCTTTTTAACCTGTTCCTTAAAACACTAGTGCTTAGGAAATCTATTGGAGGCAGAAGCAGTCAAGGGTAGCTTAGGGTTAGGGTTAGGGTTATTGTTAGGGTAAGGCTTAGGGTACGGGTTCGGGTACGGCATAGGGTATGGGTTAGGGTTAGGGTTAGGGTTAGTTTGAGGGTTAGGGCTCGGTTTAGGGTACGGGTTAGGAGTAGGGTACGTGTTAGGGTTAGGGTAGGGGTTAGGGTTAGGGTACGCGTTAGGGTTAGGGTAGTTATTAAACCTATCCCACTCTCTAGATACCCCTTAGCACGTCAAGGAATATTATTTGGGTGTCCAGCCATGGAGAAGAGTTTAGACACTAGGAGAAGATAAGGAACACACCCATTATCCTGAAATCACATTAGGATTCTCTTTTTAACCTGTTCCTTAAAACACTAGTGCTTAGGAAATCTATTGGAGGCAGAAGCTGTCAAGGGTAGCTTAGGGTTAGGGTTAGGGTTAGCTTTAGGGTACGGCTTAGGGTACGGGTTCGGGTACGGGTTCGGGTACGGCGTAGGGTATGGGTTAGGGTTAGGGTTAGGGTTAGTTTGAGGGTTAGGGCTCGGTTTAGGGTACGGGTTAGGATTAGGGTACGTGTTAGGGTTAGGGTACGCGTTAGGGTTAGGGTAGTTATTAAACCTATCCCACTCTCTAGATACCCCTTAGCACGTCAAGGAATATTATTTGGGTGTCCAGACATGGAGAAGAATTTAGACACTAGGAGAAGATAAGGAACACACCCATTATCAAGAAATCACATTAGGATTCTCTTTTTACCCTGTTCCTTAAAACAGTAGTGCTTAGGAAATCTATTGGAGGAAGAAGCAGTCAAGGGTAGCTTAGGGTTAGGGTTAGGGTTAGGGTTAGGGTTAGGGTACGGGTTCGGGTACGGTTTCGTGTACGGCGTAGGGTATGGGTTAGGGTTAGTGTTAGGGTTAGTTTGAAGGTTAGGGCTCGGTTTAGGGTACGGGTTAGGATTAGGGTTCGTGTTAGGGTTAGGGTAGGGGTTAGGGTTGGGTACGCGTTAGGGTTAGGGTAGTTATTAAATCTATCCCACTCTCTAGATACCCCTTAGCACGTCAAGGAATATTATTTGGGGGTCCAGCCATGGAGAAGAGTTTAGACACTAGGAGAAGATAAGGAACACACCCATTATCAAGAAATCACATTAGGATTCTCTTTTTAACCTGTTCCTTAAAACACTAGTGCTTAGGAAATCTATTGGAGGCAAAGCAGTCAAGGGTAGCTTAGGGTTAGGGTTAGGGTTAGGGTTAGGGTTAGGGTTATTGTTAGGGTAAGGCTTAGGGTACGGGTTCGGGTACGGCATAGGGTATGGGTTAGGGTTAGGTTTAGGGTTAGTTTGAGGGTTAGGGCTCGGTTTAGGGTACGGGTTAGGAGTAGGGTACGTGTTAGGGTTAGGGTAGTGGTTAGGGTTAGGGTACGCGTTAGGGTTAGGGTAGTTATTAAACCTATCCCACTCCCTAGATACCCCTTAGCACGTCAAGGAATATTATTTGGGGGTCCAGCCATGGAGAAGAGTTTAGACAGTAGGAGAAGATAAGGAACACACCCATTATCAAGAAATCACATTAGGATTCTCTTTTTAACCTGTTCCTTAAAACACTAGTGCTTAGGAAATCTATTGGAGGCAAAGCAGTCAAGGGTAGCTTAGGGTTAGGGTTAGGGTTAGGGTTAGGGTTAGGGTACGGCTTAGGGTACGGGTTCGGGTACGGGTTCGTGTACGCTGTAGGGTATGGGTTAGGGTTAGGGTTAGGGTTAGTTTGAAGGTTAGGGCTCGGTTTAGGGTACGGGTTAGGATTAGGGTTCGTGTTAGGGTTAGGGTAGGGGTTAGGGTTAGGGTACGCGTTAGGGTTAGGGTAGTTATTAAATCTATCCCACTCTCTAGATACCCCTTAGCACGTCAAGGAATATTATTTGGGGGTCCAGCCATGGAGAAGAGTTTAGACACTAGGAGAAGATAAGGAACACACCCATTATCAAGAAATCACATTAGGATTCTCTTTTTAACCTGTTCCTTAAAACACTAGTGCTTAGGAAATCTATTGGAGGCAGAAGCAGTCAAGGGTAGCTTAGGGTTAGGGTTAGGGTTAGGGCTAGGGTTAGGACACGGCTTAGGGTACGGGTTCGGGTACGGGTTCGTGTACGGCGTAGGGTATGGGTTTGGGTTAGGGTTAGGATTAGTTTGAAGGTCAGGGCTCGGTTTAGGGTACGGGTTAGGATTAGGGTTCGTGTTAGGGTTAGGGTAGGGGTTAGGGTTAGGGTACGCGTTAGGGTTAGGGTAGTTATTAAACCTATCCCACTCTCTAGATACCCCTTAGCACGTCAAGGAATATTATTTGGGGGTCCAGCCATGGAGAAGAATTTAGACACTAGGAGAAGATAAGGAACACACCCATTATCAAGAAATCACATTAGGATTCTCTTTTTAACCTGTTCCTTAAAACACTAGTGCTTAGGAAATCTATTGGAGGCAGAAGCAGTCAAGGGTAGCTTAGGGTTAGGGTTAGGGTTAGGGCTAGGGTTAGGACACGGCTTAGGGTACGGGTTCGGGTACGGGTTCGTGTACGGCGTAGGGTATGGGTTTGGGTTAGTGTTAGGGTTAGTTTGAAGGTTAGGGCTCGGTTTAGGGTACGGGTTAGGATTAGGGTTCGTGTTAGGGTTAGGGTAGGGGTTAGGGTTAGGGTAGTTATTAAACCTATCCCACTCTCTAGATACCCCTTAGCACGTCAAGGAATATTATTTGGGGGTCCAGCCATGGAGAAGAGTTTAGACACTAGGAGAAGATAAGGAACACACCCATTATTAAGAAATCACATTAGGATTCTCTTTTTAACCTGTTCCTTAAAACACTAGTGCTTAGGTAATCTATTGGAGGCAGAAGCAGTCAAGGGTAGCTTAGGTTTAGGGTTTGGGTTAGGGTACGGCTTAGGGTACGGGTTCGGGTACGGGTTCGGGTACGGGTTTGGGTATGGCGTAGGGTATGGGTTAGGGTTAGGGTTAGGGTTAGTTTGAGGGTTAGGGCTCGGTTTAGGGTACGGGTTAGGATTAGGGTACGTGTTAGGGTTAGGGTAGGGGTTAGGGTTAGGGTACGCGTTAGGGTTAGGGTAGTTATTAAACCTATCCCACTCTCTAGATACCCCTTAGCACGTCAAGGAATATCATTTGGGGGTCCAGCCATGGAGAAGAGTTTAGACACTAGGAGAAGATAAGGAACACACCCATTATCAAGAAATCACATTAGGATTCTCTTTTTAACCTGTTCCTTAAAACACTAGTGCTTAGGAAATCTATTGGAGGCAGAAGCAGTCAAGGGTAGCTTAGGGTTAGGGTTAGGGTTAGGGCTAGGGTTAGGACACGGCTTAGGGTACGGGTTCGGGTACGGGTTCGTGTACGGCGTAGGGTATGGGTTTGGGTTAGGGTTAGAGTTAGTTTGAAGGTTAGGGCTCGGTTTAGGGTACGGGTTAGGATTAGGGTTCGTGTTAGGGTTAGGGTAGGTGTTAGGGTTAGGGTACGCGTTAGGGTTAGGGTAGTTATTAAACCTATCCCACTCTCTAGATACCCCTTAGCACGTCAAGGAATATTATTTGGGGGTCCAGCCATGGAGAAGAGTTTAGACACTAGGAGAAGATAAGGAACACACCCATTATCCTGAAATCACATTAGGATTCTCTTTTTAACCTGTTCCTTAATACACTAGTGCTTAGGAAATCTATTGGAGGCAGAAGCAGTCAAGGGTAGCTTAGGGTTAGGGTTACGGTTAGGGTTAGGGTTAGGGTATGGCTTAGGGTACGGGTTCGGGTACGGGTTCGGGTACGGCGTAGGGTATGGGTTAGGGTTAGGGTTAGGGTTAGTTTGAGGGTTAGGGCTCGGTTTAGGGTACGGGTTAGGATTAGGGTACGTGTTAGGGTTAGGGTAGGGGTTAGGGTTAGGTTACGCGTTAGGGTTAGGGTAGTTATTAAACCTATCCCACTCTCTAGATACCCCTTAGCACGTCAAGGAATATTATTTGGGGGACCAGCCATGGAGAAGAGTTTAGACACTAGGAGAAGATAAGGAACACACCCATTATCAAGAAATCACATTAGGATTCTCTTTTTAACCTGTTCCTTAAAACACTAGTGCTTAGGAAATCTATTGGAGGCAGAAGCTGTCAAGGGTAGCTTAGGGTTAGGTTTAGGGTTAGCTTTAGGGTACGGCTTAGGGTACGGGTTCGGGTACGGGTTCGGGTACGGCGTAGGGTATGGGTTAGGGTTAGGGTTAGGGTTAGTTTGAGGGTTAGGGCTCGGTTTAGGGTACGGGTTAGGATTAGGGTACGTGTTAGGGTTAGGGTACGCGTTAGGGTTAGGGTAGTTATTAAACCTATCCCACTCTCTAGATACCCCTTAGCACGTCAAGGAATATTATTTGGGTGTCCAGACATGGAGAAGAATTTAGACACTAGGAGAAGATAAGGAACACACCCATTATCAAGAAATCACATTAGGATTCTCTTTTTACCCTGTTCCTTAAAACAGTAGTGCTTAGGAAATCTATTGGAGGAAGAAGCAGTCAAGGGTAGCTTAGGGTTAGGGTTAGGGTTAGGGTTAGGGTTAGGGTACGGGTTCGGGTACGGTTTCGTGTACGGCGTAGGGTATGGGTTAGGGTAAGTGTTAGGGTTAGTTTGAAGGTTAGGGCTCGGTTTAGGGTACGGGTTAGGATTAGGGTTCGTGTTAGGGTTAGGGTAGGGGTTAGGGTTAGGGTACGCGTTAGGGTTAGGGTAGTTATTAAATCTATCCCACTCTCTAGATACCCCTTAGCACGTCAAGGAATATTATTTGGGGGTCCAGCCATGGAGAAGAGTTTAGACACTAGGAGAAGATAAGGAACACACCCATTATCAAGAAATCACATTAGGATTCTCTTTTTAACCTGTTCCTTAAAACACTAGTGCTTAGGAAATCTATTGGAGGCAAAGCAGTCAAGGGTAGCTTAGTTTTAGGGTTAGGGTTAGGGTTAGGGTTAGGGTTATTGTTAGGGTAAGGCTTAGGGTACGGGTTCGGGTACGGCATAGGGTATGGGTTAGGGTTAGGGTTAGGGTTAGTTTGAGGGTTAGGGCTCGGTTTAGGGTACGGGTTAGGAGTAGGGTACGTGTTAGGGTTAGGGTAGGGGTTAGGGTTAGGGTACGCGTTAGGGTTAGGGTAGTTATTAAACCTATCCCACTCCCTAGATACCCCTTAGCACGTCAAGGAATATTATTTGGGGGTCCAGCCATGGAGAAGAGTTTAGACAGTAGGAGAAGATAAGGAACACACCCATTATCAAGAAATCACATTAGGATTCTCTTTTTAACCTGTTCCTTAAAACACTAGTGCTTAGGAAATCTATTGGAGGCAAAGCAGTCAAGGGTAGCTTAGGGTTAGGGTTAGGGTTAGGGTTAGGGTTAGGGTACGGCTTAGGGTACGGGTTCGGGTACGGGTTCGTGTACGCTGTAGGGTATGGGTTAGGGTTAGGGTTAGGGTTAGTTTGAAGGTTAGGGCTCGGTTTAGGGTACGGGTTAGGATTAGGGTTCGTGTTAGGGTTAGGGTAGGGGTTAGGGTTAGGGTACGCGTTAGGGTTAGGGTAGTTATTAAATCTATCCCACTCTCTAGATACCCCTTAGCACGTCAAGGAATATTATTTGGGGGTCCAGCCATGGAGAAGAGTTTAGACACTAGGAGAAGATAAGGAACACACCCATTATCAAGAAATCACATTAGGATTCTCTTTTTAACCTGTTCCTTAAAACACTAGTGCTTAGGAAATCTATTGGAGGCAGAAGCAGTCAAGGGTAGCTTAGGGTTAGGGCTAGGGTTAGGACACGGCTTAGGGTACGGGTTCGGGTACGGGTTCGTGTACGGCGTAGGGTATGGGTTTGGGTTAGGGTTAGGATTAGTTTGAAGGTCAGGGCTCGGTTTAGGGTACGGGTTAGGATTAGGGTTCGTGTTAGGGTTAGGGTAGGGGTTAGGGTTAGGGTACGCGTTAGGGTTAGGGTAGTTATTAAACCTATCCCACTCTCTAGATACCCCTTAGCACGTCAAGGAATATTATTTGGGTGTCCAGCCATGGAGAAGAGTTTAGACACTAGGAGAAGATAAGGAACACACCCATTATCAAGAAATCACATTAGGATTCTCTTTTTAACCTGTTCCTTAAAACACTAGTGCTTAGGAAATCTATTGGAGGCAGAAGCAGTCAAGGGTAGCTTAGGGTTAGGGTTAGGGTTAGGGCTAGGGTTAGGACACGGCTTAGGGTACGGGTTCGGGTACGGGTTCGTGTACGGCGTAGGGTATGGGTTTGGGTTAGTGTTAGGGTTAGTTTGAAGGTTAGGGCTCGGTTTAGGGTACGGGTTAGGATTAGGGTTCGTGTTAGGGTTAGGGTAGGGGTTAGGGTTAGGGTAGTTATTAAACCTATCCCCCTCTCTAGATACCCCTTAGCACGTCAAGGAATATTATTTGGGGGTCCAGCCATGGAGAAGAGTTTAGACACTAGGAGAAGATAAGGAACACACGCATTATTAAGAAATCACATTAGGATTCTCTTTTTAACCTGTTCCTTAAAACACTAGTGCTTAGGTAATCTATTGGAGGCAGAAGCAGTCAAGGGTAGCTTAGGGTTAGGGTTTGGGTTAGGGTACGGCTTAGGGTACGGGTTCGGGTACGGGTTCGGGTACGGGTTTGGGTATGGCGTAGGGTATGGGTTAGGGTTAGGGTTAGGGTTAGTTTGAGGGTTAGGGCTCGGTTTAGGGTACGGGTTAGGATTAGGGTACGTGTTAGGGTTAGGGTAGGGGTTAGGGTTAGGGTACGCGTTAGGGTTAGGGTAGTTATTAAACCTATCCCACTCTCTAGATACCCCTTAGCACGTCAAGGAATATCATTTGGGGGTCCAGCCATGGAGAAGAGTTTAGACACTAGGAGAAGATAAGGAACACACCCATTATCAAGAAATCACATTAGGATTCTCTTTTTAACCTGTTCCTTAAAACACTAGTGCTTAGGCAATCTATTGGAGGCAGAAGCAGTCAAGGGTAGCTTAGGGTTAGGGTTAGGGTTAGGGCTAGGGTTAGGACACGGCTTAGGGTACGGGTTCGGGTACGGGTTCGTGTACGGCGTAGGGTATGGGTTTGGGTTAGGGTTAGGGTTAGATTGAAGGTTAGGGCTCGGTTTAGGGTACGGGTTAGGATTAGGGTTCGTGTTAGGGTTAGGGTTGGTGTTAGGGTTAGGGTACGCGTTAGGGTTAGGGTAGTTATTAAACCTATCCCACTCTCTAGATACCCCTTAGCACGTCAAGGAATATTATTTGGGGGTCCAGCCATGGAGAAGAGTTTAGACACTAGGAGAAGATAAGGAACACACCCATTATCCTGAAATCACATTAGGATTCTCTTTTTAACCTGTTCCTTAATACACTAGTGCTTAGGAAATCTATTGGAGGCAGAAGCAGTCAAGGGTAGCTTAGGGTTAGGGTTACGGTTAGGGTTAGGGTTAGGGTATGGCTTAGGGTACGGGTTCGGGTACGGGTTCGGGTACGGCGTAGGGTATGGGTTAGGGTTAGGGTTAGGGTTAGTTTGAGGGTTAGGGCTCGGTTTAGGGTACGGGTTAGGATTAGGGTACGTGTTTAGGGTTAGGGTAGGGGTTAGGGTTAGGTTACGCGTTAGGGTTAGGGTAGTTATTAAACCTATCCCACTCTCTAGATACCCCTTAGCACGTCAAGGAATATTATTTGGGGGACCAGCCATGGAGAAGAGTTTAGACACTAGGAGAAGATAAGGAACACACCCATTATCAAGAAATCACATTAGGATTCTCTTTTTAACCTGTTCATTAAAACACTAGTGCTTAGGAAATCTATTGGAGGCAGAAGCAGTCAAGGGTAGCTTAGGGTTAGCGTTAGGGTTAGGGTACGGCTTAGGGTACGGGTTCGGGTACGGGTTCGGGTACGGGTTCGGGTACGGCGTAGGGTATGGGTTAGGTTTAGGGTTAGGGTTAGTTTGAGGGTTAGGGCTCGGTTTAGGTTACGGGTTAGGATTAGGGTACGTGTTAGGGTTAGGGTAGGGGTTAGGGTTAGGGTACGCGTTAGGGTTAGGGTAGTTATTAAACATATCCCACTCTCTAGATACCCCTTAGCACGTCAAGGAATATTATTTGGGGGTCCAGCCATGGAGAAGAGTTTAGACACTAGGAGAAGATAAGGAACACAACCATTATCAATAAATCACATTAGGATTCTCTTTTTAACCTGTTCCTTAAAACACTAGTGCTTAGGAAATCTATTGGAGGCAGAAGCAGTCAAGGGTAGCTTAGGGTTAGGGTTTCGGTTAGGGTACGGCTTAAGGTACGGGTTCGGGTACGGGTTCGGGTACGGGTTTGGGTATGGCGTAGGATATGGGTTAGGGTTAGGTTTAGGGTTAGTTTGAGGGTTAGGGCTCGGTTTAGGGTACGGGTTAGGATTAGGGTACGTGTTAGGTTTAGGGTAGGGGATAGGGTTAGGGTACGCATTAGGGTTAGGGTAGTTATTAAACCTATCCCACTCTCTAGATACCCCTTAGCACGTCAAGGAATATTATTTGGGTGTCCAGCCATGGAGAAGAGTTTAGACACTAGGAGAAGATAAGGAACACACCCATTATCAAGAAATCACATTAGGATTCTCTTTTTAACCTGTTCCTTAAAACACTAGTGCTTAGGAAATCTATTGGAGGCAGAAGCAGTCAAGGGTAGCTTAGGGTTAGGGTTAGGGTTAGGGCTAGGTTTAGGACACGGCTTAGGGTACGGGTTCGGGTACGGGTTCGTGTACGGCATAGGGTAAGGGTTTGGGTTAGTGTTAGGGTTAGTTTGAAGGTTAGGGCTCGGTTTAGGGTACGGGTTAGGATTAGGGTACGTGTTAGGGTTAGGGTAGGGGTTAGGGTTAGGGTACGCGTTAGGGTTAGGGTAGTTATTAAACCTATCCCACTCTCTAGATACCCCTTAGCACGTCAAGGAATATTATTTGGGGGTCCAGCCATGGAGAAGAGTTTAGACACTAGGAGAAGATAAGGAACACACCCATTATCAAGAAATCACATTAGGATTCTCTTTTTAACCTGTTCCTTAAAACACTAGTGCTTAGGAAATCTATTGGAGGCAGAAGCAGTCAAGGGTAGCTTAGGGTTAGGGTTAGGGTTAGTGTTAGGGTACGGGTTAGGAGTAGGGTACGTGTTAGGGTTAGGGTAGGGGTTAGGGTTAGGGTACGCGTTAGGGTTAGGGTAGTTATTAAACCTATCCCACTCCCTAGATACCCCTTAGCACGTCAAGGAATATTATTTGGGGGTCCAGCCATGGAGAAGAGTTTAGACAGTAGGAGAAGATAAGGAACACACGCATTATCAAGAAATCACATTAGGATTCTCTTTTTAACCTGTTCCTTAAAACACTAGTGCTTAGGAAATCTATTGGAGGCAAAGCAGTCAAGGGTAGCTTAGGGTTAGGGTTAGGGTTAGGGTTAGGGTTAGGGTACGGCTTAGGGTACGGGTTCGGGTACGGGTTCGTGTACGCTGTAGGGTATGGGTTAGGGTTAGGGTTAGGGTTAGTTTGAAGGTTAGGGCTCGGTTTAGGGTACGGGTTAGGATTAGGGTTCGTGTTAGGGTTAGGGTAGGGGTTAGGGTTAGGGTACGCGTTAGGGTTAGGGTAGTTATTAAACCTATCCCACTCTCTAGATACCCCTTAGCACGTCAAGGAATATTATTTGGGGGTCCAGCCATGGAGAAGAGTTTAGACACTAGGAGAAGATAAGGAACACACCCATTATCAAGAAATCACATTAGGATTCTCTTTTTAACCTGTTCCTTAAAACACTAGTGCTTAGGAAATCTATTGGAGGCAGAAGCAGTCAAGGGTAGCTTAGGGTTAGGGTTAGGGTTAGGGCTAGGGTTAGGACACGGCTTAGGGTACGGGTTCGGGTACGGGTTCGTGTACGGCGTAGGGTATGGGTTTGGGTTAGTGTTAGGGTTAGTTTGAAGGTTAGGGCTCGGTTTAGGGTACGGGTTAGGATTAGGGTTCGTGTTAGGGTTAGGGTAGGGGTTAGGGTTAGGGTAGTTATTAAACCTATCCCACTCTCTAGATACCCCTTAGCACGTCAAGGAATATTATTTGGGGGTCCAGCCATGGAGAAGAGTTTAGACACTAGGAGAAGATAAGGAACACACCCATTATTAAGAAATCACATTAGGATTCTCTTTTTAACCTGTTCCTTAAAACACTAGTGCTTAGGTAATCTATTGGAGGCAGAAGCAGTCAAGGGTAGCTTAGGGTTAGGGTTTGGGTTAGGGTACGGCTTAGGGTACGGGTTCGGGTACGGGTTCGGGTACGGGTTTGGGTATGGCGTAGGGTATGGGTTAGGGTTAGGGTTAGGGTTAGTTTGAGGGTTAGGGCTCGGTTTAGGGTACGGGTTAGGATTAGGGTACGTGTTAGGGTTAGGGTAGGGGTTAGGGTTAGGGTACGCGTTAGGGTTAGGGTAGTTATTAAACCTATCCCACTCTCTAGATACCCCTTAGCACGTCAAGGAATATCATTTGGGGGTCCAGCCATGGAGAAGAGTTTAGACACTAGGAGAAGATAAGGAACACACCCATTATCAAGAAATCACATTAGGATTCTCTTTTTAACCTGTTCCTTAAAACACTAGTGCTTAGGAAATCTATTGGAGGCAGAAGCAGTCAAGGGTAGCTTAGGGTTAGGGTTAGGGTTAGGGCTAGGGTTAGGACACGGCTTAGGGTACGGGTTCGGGTACGGGTTCGTGTACGGCGTAGGGTATGGGTTTGGGTTAGGGTTAGGGTTAGTTTGAAGGTTAGGGCTCGGTTTAGGGTACGGGTTAGGATTAGGGTTCGTGTTAGGGTTAGGGTAGGTGTTAGGGTTAGGGTACGCGTTAGGGTTAGGGTAGTTATTAAACCTATCCCACTCTCTAGATACCCCTTAGCACGTCAAGGAATATTATTTGGGGGTCCAGCCATGGAGAAGAGTTTAGACACTAGGAGAAGATAAGGAACACACCCATTATCCTGAAATCACATTAGGATTCTCTTTTTAACCTGTTCCTTAATACACTAGTGCTTAGGAAATCTATTGGAGGCAGAAGCAGTCAAGGGTAGCTTAGGGTTAGGGTTACGGTTAGGGTTAGGGTTAGGGTATGGCTTAGGGTACGGGTTCGGGTACGGGTTCGGGTACGGCGTAGGGTATGGGTTAGGGTTAGGGTTAGGGTTAGTTTGAGGGTTAGGGCTCGGTTTAGGGTACGGGTTAGGATTAGGGTACGTGTTAGGGTTAGGGTAGGGGTTAGGGTTAGGTTACGCGTTAGGGTTAGGGTAGTTATTAAACCTATCCCACTCTCTAGATACCCCTTAGCACGTCAAGGAATATTATTTGGGGGACCAGCCATGGAGAAGAGTTTAGACACTAGGAGAAGATAAGGAACACACCCATTATCAAGAAATCACATTAGGATTCTCTTTTTAACCTGTTCCTTAAAACACTAGTGCTTAGGAAATCTATTGGAGGCAGAAGCAGTCAAGGGTAGCATAGGGTTAGCGTTAGGGTTAGGGTACGGCTTAGGGTACGGGTTCGGGTACGGGTTCGGGTACGGGTTCGGGTACGGCGTAGGGTATGGGTTAGGTTTAGGGTTAGGGTTAGTTTGAGGGTTAGGGCTCGGTTTAGGTTACGGGTTAGGATTAGGGTACGTGTTAGGGTTAGGGTAGGGGTTAGGGTTAGGGTACGCGTTAGGGTTAGGGTAGTTACTAAACATATCCCACTCTCTAGATACCCCTTAGCACGTCAAGGAATATTATTTGGGGGTCCAGCCATGGAGAAGAGTTTAGACACTAGGAGAAGATAAGGAACACAACCATTATCAATAAATCACATTAGGATTCTCTTTTTAACCTGTTCCTTAAAACACTAGTGCTTAGGAAATCTATTGGAGGCAGAAGCAGTCAAGGGTAGCTTAGGGTTAGGGTTTCGGTTAGGGTACGGCTTAAGGTACGGGTTCGGGTACGGGTTCGGGTACGGGTTTGGGTATGGCGTAGGATATGTGTTAGGGTTAGGTTTAGGGTTAGTTTGAGGGTTAGGGCTCGGTTTAGGGTACGGGTTAGGATTAGGGTACGTGTTAGGTTTAGGGTAGGGGATAGGGTTAGGGTACGCATTAGGGTTAGGGTAGTTATTAAACCTATCCCACTCTCTAGATACCCCTTAGCACGTCAAGGAATATTATTTGGGTGTCCAGCCATGGAGAAGAGTTTAGACACTAGGAGAAGATAAGGAACACACCCATTATCAAGAAATCACATTAGGATTCTCTTTTTAACCTTTTCCTTAAAACACTAGTGCTTAGGAAATCTATTGGAGGCAGAAGCAGTCAAGGGTAGCTTAGGGTTAGGGTTAGGGTTAGGGCTAGGGTTAGGACACGGCTTAGGGTACGGGTTCGGGTACGGGTTCGTGTACGGCGTAGGGTATGGGTTTGGGTTAGTGTTAGGGTTAGTTTGAAGGTTAGGGCTCGGTTTAGGGTACGGGTTAGGATTAGGGTACGTGTTAGGGTTAGGGTAGGGGTTAGGGTTAGGGTACGCGTTAGGGTTAGGGTAGTTATTAAACCTATCCCACTCTCTAGATACCCCTTAGCACGTCAAGGAATATTATTTGGGGGTCCAGCCATGGAGAAGAGTTTAGACACTAGGAGAAGATAAGGAACACACCCATTATCAAGAAATCACATTAGGATTCTCTTTTTAACCTGTTCCTTAAAACACTAGTGCTTAGGAAATCTATTGGAGGCAGAAGCAGTCAAGGGTAGCTTAGGGTTAGGGTTAGGGTTAGTGTTAGGGTACGGGTTAGGAGTAAGGTACGTGTTAGGGTTAGGGTAGGGGTTAGGGTTAGGGTACGCGTTAGGGTTAGGGTATTTATTAAACCTATCCCACTCCCTAGATACCCCTTAGCACGTCAAGGAATATTATTTGGGGGTCCAGCCATGGAGAAGAGTTTAGACAGTAGGAGAAGATAAGGAACACACGCATTATCAAGAAATCACATTAGGATTCTCTTTTTAACCTGTTCCTTAAAACACTAGTGCTTAGGAAATCTATTGGAGGCAAAGCAGTCAAGGGTAGCTTAGGGTTAGGGTTAGGGTTAGGGTTAGGGTTAGGGTACGGCTTAGGGTACGGGTTCGGGTACGGGTTCGTGTACGCTGTAGGGTATGGGTTAGGGTTAGGGTTAGGGTTAGTTTGAAGGTTAGGGCTCGGTTTAGGGTACGGGTTAGGATTAGGGTTCGTGTTAGGGTTAGGGTAGGGGTTAGGGTTAGGGTACGCGTTAGGGTTAGGGTAGTTATTAAACCTATCCCACTCTCTAGATACCCCTTAGCACGTCAAGGAATATTATTTGGGGGTCCAGCCATGGAGAAGAGTTTAGACACTAGGAGAAGATAAGGAACACACCCATTATCAAGAAATCACATTAGGATTCTCTTTTTAACCTGTTCCTTAAAACACTAGTGCTTAGGAAATCTATTGGAGGCAGAAGCAGTCAAGGGTAGCTTAGGGTTAGGGTTAGGGTTAGGGCTAGGGTTAGGACACGGCTTAGGGTACGGGTTCGGGTACGGGTTCGTGTACGGCGTAGGGTATGGGTTTGGGTTAGGGTTAGGGTTAGTTTGAAGGTTAGGGCTCGGTTTAGGGTACGGGTTAGGATTAGGATTCGTGTTAGGGTTACGGTAGGGGTTAGGGTTAGGGTACGCGTTAGGGTTAGGGTAGTTATTAAACCTATCCCACTCTGTAGATACCCCTTAGCACGTCAAGTAATATTATTTGGGGGTCCAGCCATGGAGAAGAGTTTAGACACTAGGAGAAGATAAGGAACACACCCATTATCCTGAAATCACATTAGGATTCTCTTTTTAACCTGTTACTTAATACACTAGTGCTTAGGAAATCTATTGGAGGTAGAAGCAGTCAAGGGTAGCTTAGGGTTAGGGTTACGGTTAGGGTTAGGGTTAGGGTTATTGTTAGGGTAAGGCTTAGGGTACGGGTTCGGGTACGGCATAGGGTATGGGTTAGGGTTAGGGTTAGGGTTAGTTTGAGGGTTAGGGCTCGGTTTAGGGTACGGGTTAGGAGTAGGGTACGTGTTAGGGTTAGGGTAGGGGTTAGGGTTAGGGTACGCGTTAGGGTTAGGGTAGTTATTAAACCTATCCCACTCCCTAGATACCCCTTAGCACGTCAAGGAATATTATTTGGGGGTCCAGCCATGGAGAAGAGTTTAGACACTAGGAGAAGATAAGGAACACACCCATTATCCTGAAATCACATTAGGATTCTCTTTTTAACCTGTTCCTTAAAACACTAGTGCTTAGGAAATCTATTGGAGGCAGAAGCAGTCAAGGGTAGCTTAGGGTTAGGGTTAGGGTTAGGGTTAGGGTTAGGGTACGGCTTAGGGTACGGGTTCGGGTACGGGTTCGGGTACGGCGTAGGGTATGGGTTAGGGTTAGGATTAGGGTTAGTTTGAGGGTTAGGGCTCGGTTTAGGGTATGGGTTAGGATTAGGGTACGTGTTAGGGTTAGGGTAGGGGTTAGGGTTAGGGTACGCGTTAGGGTTAGGGTAGTTATTAAACCTATCCCACTCTCTAGATACCCCTTAGCACGTCAAGGAATATTATTTGGGTGTCCAGACATGGAGAAGAATTTAGACACTAGGAGAAGATAAGGAACACACCCATTATCAAGAAATCACATTAGGATTCTCTTTTTACCCTGTTCCTTAAAACAGTAGTGCTTAGGAAATCTATTGGAGGCAGAAGCAGTCAAGGGTAGCTTAGGGTTAGGGTTAGGGTTAGGGTTAGGGTTAGGGTACGGGTTCGGGTACGGTTTCGTGTACGGCGTAGGGTATGGGTTAGGGTTAGTGTTAGGGTTAGTTTGAAGGTTAGGGCTCGGTTTAGGGTACGGGTTAGGATTAGGGTTCGTGTTAGGGTTAGGGTAGGGGTTTGGGTTAGGGTACGCGTTAGGGTTAGGGTAGTTATTAAACCTATCCCACTCTCTAGATAACCCTTAGCACGTCAAGGAATATTATTTGGGGGTCCAGCCATGGAGAAGAGTTTAGACACTAGGAGAAGATAAGGAACACACCCATTATCAAGAAATCACATTAGGATTCTCTTTTTAACCTGTTCCTTAAAACACTAGTGCTTAGGAAATCTATTGGAGGCAGAAGCAGTCAAGGGTAGCTTAGGGTTAGGGTTAGGGTTAGGGCTAGGGTTAGGACACGGCTTAGGGTACGGGTTCGGGTACGGGTTCGTGTACGGCGTAGGGTATGGGTTTGGGTTAGGGTTAGGGTTAGTTTGAAGGTTAGGGCTCGGTTTAGGGTACGGGTTAGGATTAGGATTCGTGTTAGGGTTAGGGTAGGGGTTAGGGTTAGGGTACGCGTTAGGGTTAGGGTAGTTATTAAACCTATCCCACTCTCTAGATACCCCTTAGCACGTCAAGGAATATTATTTGGGGGTCCAGCCATGGAGAAGAGTTTAGACACTAGGAGAAGATAAGGAACACACCCATTATCCTGAAATCACATTAGGATTCTCTTTTTAACCTGTTCCTTAATACACTAGTGCTTAGGAAATCTATTGGAGGCAGAAGCAGTCAAGGGTAGCTTAGGGTTAGGGTTACGGTTAGGGTTAGGGTTAGGGTTATTGTTAGGGTAAGGCTTAGGGTACGGGTTCGGGTACGGCATAGGGTATGGGTTAGGGTTAGGGTTAGGGTTAGTTTGAGGGTTAGGGCTCGGTTTAGGGTACGGGTTAGGAGTAGGGTACGTGTTAGGGTTAGGGTAGGGGTTAGGGTTAGGGTACGCGTTAGGGTTAGGGTAGTTATTAAACCTATCCCACTCCCTAGATACCCCTTAACACGTCAAGGAATATTATTTGGGGGTCCAGCCATGGAGAAGAGTTTAGACAGTAGGAGAAGATAAGGAACACACCCATTATCAAGAAATCACATTAGGATTCTCTTTTTAACCTGTTCCTTAAAACACTAGTGCTTAGGAAATCTATTGGAGGCAAAGCAGTCAAGGGTAGCTTAGGGTTAGGGTTAGGGTTAGGGTTAGGGTTAGGGTACGGCTTAGGGTACGGGTTCGGGTACGGGTTCGTGTACGCTGTAGGGTATGGGTTAGGGTTAGGGTTAGGGTTAGTTTGAAGGTTAGGGCTCGGTTTAGGGTACGGGTTTGGATTAGGGTTCGTGTTAGGGTTAGGGTAGGGGTTAGGGTTAGGGTACGCGTTAGGGTTAGGGTAGTTATTAAACCTATCCCACTCTCTAGATACCCCTTAGCACGTCAAGGAATATTATTTGGGTGTCCAGCCATGGAGAAGAGTTTAGACACTAGGAGAAGATAAGGAACACACCCATTATCAAGAAATCACATTAGGATTCTCTTTTTAACCTGTTCCTTAAAACACTAGTGCTTAGGAAATCTATTGGAGGCAGAAGCAGTCAAGGGTAGCTTAGGGTTAGGGTTAGGGTTAGGGCTAGGGTTAGGACACGGCTTAGGGTACGGGTTCGGGTACGGGTTCGTGTACGGCGTAGGGTATGGGTTTGGGTTAGTGTTAGGGTTAGTTTGAAGGTTAGGGCTCGGTTTAGGGTACGGGTTAGGATTAGGGTTCGTGTTAGGGTTAGGGTAGGGGTTAGGGTTAGGGTAGTTATTAAACCTATCCCACTCTCTAGATACCCCTTAGCACGTCAAGGAATATTATTTGGGGGTCCAGCCATGGAGAAGAGTTTAGACACTAGGAGAAGATAAGGAACACACCCATTATCAAGAAATCACATTAGGATTCTCTTTTTAACCTGTTCCTTAAAACACTAGTGCTTAGGAAATCTATTGGAGGCAGAAGCAGTCAAGGTTAGCTTAGGGTTAGGGTTAGGGTTAGGGTTAGGGTTAGCTTTAGGGTACGGCTTAGGGTACGGGTTCGGGTACGGGTTCGGGTACGGCGTAGGTATGGGTTAGGGTTAGGGTTAGGGTTAGTTTGAGGGTTAGGGCTCGGTTTAGGGTACGGGTTAGGATTAGGGTACGTGTTAGGGTTAGGGTACGCGTTAGGGTTAGGGTAGTTATCAGTAGGAGAAGATAAGGAACACACCCATTATCAAGAAATCACATTAGGATTCTCTTTTTAACCTGTTCCTTAAAACACTAGTGCTTAGGAAATCTATTGGAGGCAAAGCAGTCAAGGGTAGCTTAGGGTTAGGGTTAGGGTTAGGGTTAGGGTTAGGGTACGGCTTAGGGTACGGGTTCGGGTACGGGTTCGTGTACGCTGTAGGGTATGGGTTAGGGTTAGGGTTAGGGTTAGTTTGAAGGTTAGGGCTCGGTTTAGGTTACGGGTTAGGATTAGGGTTCGTGTTAGGGTTAGGGTAGGGGTTAGGGTTAGGGTACGCGTTAGGGTTAGGGTAGTTATTAAATCTTTCCCACTCTCTAGATACCCCTTAGCACGTCAAGGAATATTATTTGGGGGTCCAGCCATGGAGAAGAGTTTAGACACTAGGAGAAGATAAGGAACACACCCATTATCAAGAAATCACATTAGGATTCTCTTTTTAACCTGTTCCTTAAAACACTAGTGCTTAGGAAATCTATTGGAGGCAGAAGCAGTCAAGGGTAGCTTAGGGTTAGGGTTAGGGTTAGGGCTAGGGTTAGGACACGGCTTAGGGTACGGGTTCAGGTACGGGTTCGTGTACGGCGTAGGGTATGGGTTTGGGTTAGGGTTAGGATTAGTTTGAAGGTCAGGGCTCGGTTTAGGGTACGGGTTAGGATTAGGGTTCGTGTTAGGGTTAGGGTAGGGATTAGGGTTAGGGTACGCGTTAGGGTTAGGGTAGTTATTAAACCTATCCCACTCTCTAGATACCCCTTAGCACGTCAAGGAATATTATTTGGGTGTCCAGCCATGGAGAAGAGTTTAGACACTAGGAGAAGATAAGGAACACACCCATTATCAAGAAATCACATTAGGATTCTATTTTTAACCTGTTCCTTAAAACACTAGTGCTTAGGAAATCTATTGGAGGCAGAAGCAGTCAAGGGTAGCTTAGGGTTAGGGTTAGGGTTAGGGCTAGGGTTAGGACACGGCTTAGGGTACGGGTTCGGGTACGGGTTCGTGTACGGCGTAGGGTATGGGTTTGGGTTAGTGTTAGGGTTAGTTTGAAGGTTAGGGCTCGGTTTAGGGTACGGATTAGGATTAGTGTTCTTGTTAGGGTTAGGGTAGGGGTTAGGGTTAGGTTACGCGTTAGGGTTAGGGTAGTTATTAAACCTATCCCACTCTCTAGATACCCCTTAGCACGTCAAGGAATATTATTTGGGGGACCAGCCATGGAGAAGAGTTTAGACACTAGGAGAAGATAAGGAACACACCCATTATCAAGAAATCACATTAGGATTCTCTTTTTAACCTGTTCCTTAAAACACTAGTGCTTAGGAAATCTATTGGAGGCAGAAGCAGTCAAGGGTAGCTTAGGGTTAGCGTTAGGGTTAGGGTACGGCTTAGGGTACGGGTTCGGGTACGGGTTCGGGTACGCGTTCGGTTACGGCGTAGGGTATGGGTTAGGTTTCGGGTTAGGGTTAGTTTGAGGGTTAGGGCTCGGTTTAGGTTACGGGTTAGGATTAGGGTACGTGTTAGGGATAGGGTAGGGGTTAGGGTTAGGGTACGCGTTAGGGTTAGGGTAGTTATTAAACATATCCCACTCTCTAGATACCCCTTAGCACGTCAAGGAATATTATTTGGGGGTCCAGCCATGGAGAAGAGTTTAGACACTAGGAGAAGATAAGGAACACAACCATTATCAATAAATCACATTAGGATTCTCTTTTTAACCTGTTCCTTAAAACACTAGTGCTTAGGAAATCTATTGGAGGCAGAAGCAGTCAAGGGTAGCTTAGGGTTAGGGTTTGGGTTAGGGTACGGCTTAGGGTACGGGTTCGGGTACGGGTTCGGTTACGGGTTTGGGTATGGCGTAGGATATGGGTTAGGGTTAGGTTTAGGGTTAGTTTGAGGGTTAGGGCTCGGTTTAGGGTACGGGTTAGGATTAGGGTACGTGTTAGGTTTAGGGTAGGGGATAGGGTTAGGGTACGCATTAGGGTTAGGGTAGTTATTAAACCTATCCCACTCTCTAGATACCCCTTAGCACGTCAAGGAATATTATTTGGGTGTCCAGCCATGGAGAAGAGTTTAGACACTAGGAGAAGATAAGGAACACACCCATTATCAAGAAATCACATTAGGATTCTCTTTTTAACCTGTTCCTTAAAACACTAGTGCTTAGGAAATCTATTGGAGGCAGAAGCAGTCAAGGGTAGCTTAGGGTTAGGGTTAGGGTTAGGGCTAGGGTTAGGACACGGCTTAGGGTACGGGTTCGGGTACAGGTTCGTGTACGGCGTAGGGTATGGGTTTGGGTTAGTGTTAGGGTTAGTTTGAAGGTTAGGGCTCGGTTTAGGGTACGGGTTAGGATTAGGGTATGTGTTAGGGTTAGGGTAGGGGTTAGGGTTAGGGTACGCGTTAGGGTTAGGGTAGTTATTAAACCTATCCCACTCTCTAGATACCCCTTAGCACGTCAAGGAATATTATTTGGGGGTCCAGCCAAGGAGAAGAGTTTAGACAGTAGGAGAAGATAAGGAACACACGCATTATCAAGAAATCACATTAGGATTCTCTTTTTAACCTGTTCCTTAAAACACTAGTGCTTAGGAAATCTATTGGAGGCAAAGCAGTCAAGGGTAGCTTAGGGTTAGGGTTAGGGTTAGGGTTAGGGTACGGCTTAGGGTACGGGTTCGGGTACGGGTTCGTGTACGCTGTAGGGTATGGGTTAGGGTTAGGGTTAGGGTTAGTTTGAAGGTTAGGGCTCGGTTTAGGGTACGGGTTAGGATTAGGGTTCGTGTTAGGGTTAGGGTAGGGGTTAGGGTTAGGGTACGCGTTAGGGTTAGGGTAGTTATTAAACCTATCCCACTCTCTAGATACCCCTTAGCACGTCAAGGAATATTATTTGGGGGTCCAGCCATGGAGAAGAGTTTAGACACTAGGAGAAGATATGGAACACACCCGTTATCAAGAAATCACATTAGGATTCTCTTTTTAACCTGTTCCTTAAAACACTAGTGCTTAGGAAATCTATTGGAGGCAGAAGCAGTCAAGGGTAGCTTAGGGTTAGGGTTAGGGTTAGGGCTAGGGTTAGGACACGGCTTAGGGTACGGGTTCGGGTACGGGTTCGTGTACGGCGTAGGGTATGGGTTTGGGTTAGGGTTAGGGTTAGTTTGAAGGTTAGGGCTCGGTTTAGGGTACGGGTTAGGATTAGGATTCGTGTTAGGGTTACGGTAGGGGTTAGGGTTAGGGTACGCGTTAGGGTTAGGGTAGTTATTAAACCTATCCCATTCTGTAGATACCCCTTAGCACGTCAAGTAATATTATTTGGGGGTCCAGCCATGGAGAAGAGTTTAGACACTAGGAGAAGATAAGGAACACACCCATTATCCTGAAATCACATTAGGATTCTCTTTTTAACCTGTTCCTTAATACACTAGTGCTTAGGAAATCTATTGGAGGCAGAAGCAGTCAAGGGTAGCTTAGTGTTAGGGTTACGGTTAGGGTTAGGGTTAGGGTTATTGTTAGGGTAAGGCTTAGGGTACGGGTTCGGGTACGGCATAGGGTATGGGTTAGGGTTAGGGTTAGGGTTAGTTTGAGGGTTAGGGCTCGGTTTAGGGTACGGGTTAGGAGTAGGGTACGTGTTAGGGTTAGGGTAGGGGTTAGGGTTAGGGTACGCGTTAGGGTTAGGGTAGTTATTAAACCTATCCCACTCCCTAGATACCCCTTAGCACGTCAAGGAATATTATTTGGGGGTCCAGCCATGGAGAAGAGTTTAGACACTAGGAGAAGATAAGGAACACACCCATTATCAAGAAATCACATTAGGATTCTCTTTTTAACCTGTTCCTTAAAACACTAGTGCTTAGGAAATCTATTGCAGGCAGAAGCAGTCAAGGGTAGCTTAGGGTTAGGGTTAGGGTTAGGGTTAGGGTTAGGGTACGGCTTAGGGTACGGGTTCGGGTACGGGTTCGTGTACGGCATAGGGTATGGGTTAGGGTTAGAGTTAGGGTTAGTTTGAAGGTTAGGGCTCGGTTTATGGTACGGGTTAGGATTAGTGTTCGTGTTAGGGTTAGGATAGGGGTTAGGGTTAGGGTACGCGTTAGGGTTAGGGTAGTTATTAAACCTATCCCACTCCCTAGATACCCCTTAGCACGTCAAGGAATATTATTTGGGGGTCCAGCCATGGAGAAGAGTTTAGACACTAGGAGAAGATAAGGAACACACCCATTATCAAGAAATCACATTAGGATTCTCTTTTTAACCTGTTCCTTAAAACACTAGTGCTTAGGAAATCTATTGGAGGCAGAAGCAGTCATGGGTAGCCTAGGGTTAGGGTTAGGGTTAGGGTTAGGGTTAGGGTACGGCTTAGGGTACGGGTTCGGGTACGGGTTCGTGTACGGCGTAGGGTATGGGTTAGGGTTAGGGTTAGGTTTAGTTTGAAGGTTAGGGCTCGGTTTAGGGTACGGGTTAGGATTAGGGTTCGTGTTAGGGTTAGGGTAGGTGTTAGGGTTAGGGTACGCGTTAGGGTTAGGGTAGTTATTAAACCTATCCCACTCTCTAGATACCCCTTAGCACGTCAAGGAATATTATTTGGGGGTCCAGCCATGGAGAAGAGTTTAGACACTAGGAGAAGATAAGGAACACACCCATTATCCTGAAATCACATTAGGATTCTCTTTTTAACCTGTTCCTTAATACACTAGTGCTTAGGAAATCTATTGGAGGCAGAAGCAGTCAAGGGTAGCTTAGGGTTAGGGTTATGGTTAGGGTTAGGGTTAGGGTTATTGTTAGGGTAAGGCTTAGGGTACGGGTTCGGGTACGGCATAGGGTATGGGTTAGGGTTAGGGTTAGGGTTAGTTTGAGGGTTAGGGCTCGGTTTAGGGTACGGGTTAGGAGTAGGGTACGTGTTAGGGTTAGGGTAGGGGTTAGGGTTAGGGTACGCGTTAGGGTTAGGGTAGTTATTAAACCTATCCCACTCCCTAGATACCCCTTAGCACGTCAAGGAATATTATTTGGGGGTCCAGCCATGGAGAAGAGTTTAGACACTAGGAGAAGATAAGGAACACACCCATTATCAAGAAATCACATTAGGATTCTCTTTTTAACCTGTTCCTTAAAACACTAGTGCTTAGGAAATCTATTGGAGGCAGAAGCAGTCAAGGGTAGCTTAGGGTTAGGGTTAGGGTTAGTGTTAGGGTACGGGTTAGGAGTAGGGTACGTGTTAGGGTTAGGGTAGGGGTTAGGGTTAGGGTACGCGTTAGGGTTAGGGTATTTATTAAACCTATCCCACTCCCTAGATACCCCTTAGCACGTCAAGGAATATTATTTGGGGGTCCAGCCATGGAGAAGAGTTTAGACAGTAGGAGAAGATAAGGAACACACGCATTATCAAGAAATCACATTAGGATTCTCTTTTTAACCTGTTCCTTAAAACACTAGTGCTTAGGAAATCTATTGGAGGCAAAGCAGTCAAGGGTAGCTTAGGGTTAGGGTTAGGGTTAGGGTTAGGGTTAGGGTACGGCTTAGGGTACGGGTTCGGGTACGGGTTCGTGTACGCTGTAGGGTATGGGTTAGGGTTAGGGTTAGGGTTAGTTTGAAGGTTAGGGCTCGGTTTAGGGTACGGGTTAGGATTAGGGTTCGTGTTAGGGTTAGGGTAGGGGTTAGGGTTAGGGTACGCGTTAGGGTTAGGGTAGTTATTAAACCTATCCCACTCTCTAGATACCCCTTAGCACGTCAAGGAATATTATTTGGGGGTCCAGCCATGGAGAAGAGTTTAGACACTAGGAGAAGATAAGGAACACACCCATTATCAAGAAATCACATTAGGATTCTCTTTTTAACCTGTTCCTTAAAACACTAGTGCTTAGGAAATCTATTGGAGGCAGAAGCAGTCAAGGGTAGCTTAGGGTTAGGGTTAGGGTTAGGGCTAGGGTTAGGACACGGCTTAGGGTACGGGTTCGGGTACGGGTTCGTGTACGGCGTAGGGTATGGATTTGGGTTAGTGTTAGGGTTAGTTTGAAGGTTAGGGCTCGGTTTAGGGTACGGGTTAGGATTAGGGTTCGTGTTAGGGTTAGGGTAGGGGTTAGGGTTAGGGTAGTTATTAAACCTATCCCACTCTCTAGATACCCCTTAGCACGTCAAGGAATATTATTTGGGGGTCCAGCCATGGAGAAGAGTTTAGACACTAGGAGAAGATAAGGAACACACCCATTATTAAGAAATCACATTAGGATTCTCTTTTTAACCTGTTCCTTAAAACACTAGTGCTTAGGTAATCTATTGGAAGCAGAAGCAGTCAAGGGTAGCTTAGGGTTAGGGTTTGGGTTAGGGTACGGCTTAGGGTACGGGTTCGGGTACGGGTTCGGGTACGGGTTTGGGTATGGCGTAGGGTATGGGTTAGGGTTAGGGTTAGGGTTAGTTTGAGGGTTAGGGCTCGGTTTAGGGTACGGGTTAGGATTAGGGTACGTGTTAGGGTTAGGGTAGGGGTTAGGGTTAGGGTACGCGTTAGGGTTAGGGTAGTTATTAAACCTATCCCACTCTCTAGATACCCCTTAGCACGTCAAGGAATATCATTTGGGGGTCCAGCCATGGAGAAGAGTTTAGACACTAGGAGAAGATAAGGAACACACCCATTATCAAGAAATCACATTAGGATTCTCTTTTTAACCTGTTCCTTAAAACACTAGTGCTTAGGAAATCTATTGGAGGCAGAAGCAGTCAAGGGTAGCTTAGGGTTAGGGT
Organism: Eschrichtius robustus; assembly: GCF_028021215.1. NCBI lineage: Eukaryota > Metazoa > Chordata > Mammalia > Artiodactyla > Eschrichtiidae > Eschrichtius > Eschrichtius robustus. The sequence goes on from NW_027175542.1 coordinate 56,829, forward strand.
TAGGGTTAGGGCTAGGGTTAGGACACGGCTTAGGGTACGGGTTCGGGTACGGGTTCGTGTACGGCGTAGGGTATGGGTTTGGGTTAGGGTTAGGGTTAGTTTGAAGGTTAGGGCTCGGTTTAGGGTACGGGATAGGATTAGGGTTCGTGTTAGGGTTAGGGTAGGTGTTAGGGTTAGGGTACGCGTTAGGGTTAGGGTAGTTATTAAACCTATCCCACTCTCTAGATACCCCTTAGCACGTCAAGGAATATTATTTGGGGGTCCAGCCATGGAGAAGAGTTTAGACACTAGGAGAAGATAAGGAACACACCCATTATCCTGAAATCACATTAGGATTCTCTTTTTAACCTGTTCCTTAATACACTAGTGCTTAGGAAATCTATTGGAGGCAGAAGCAGTCAAGGGTAGCTTAGGGTTAGTGTTACGGTTAGGGTTAGGGTTAGGGTATGGCTTAGGGTACGGGTTCGGGTACGGGTTCGGGTACGGCGTAGGGTATGGGTTAGGGTTAGGGTTAGGGTTAGTTTGAGGGTTAGGGCTCGGTTTAGGGTACGGGTTAGGATTAGGATACGTGTTAGGGTTAGGGTAGGGGTTAGGGTTAGGTTACGCGTTAGGGTTAGGGTAGTTATTAAACCTATCCCACTCTCTAGATACCCCTTAGCACGTCAAGGAATATTATTTGGGGGACCAGCCATGGAGAAGAGTTTAGACACTAGGAGAAGATAAGGAACACACCCATTATCAAGAAATCACATTAGGATTCTCTTTTTAACCTGTTCCTTAAAACACTAGTGCTTAGGAAATCTATTGGAGGCAGAAGCAGTCAAGGGTAGCCTAGGGTTAGCGTTAGGGTTAGGGTACGGCTTAGGGTACGGGTTCGGGTACGGGTTCAGGTACGAGTTCGGGTACGGCGTAGGGTATGGGTTAGGTTTAGGGTTAGGGTTAGTTTGAGGGTTAGGGCTCGGTTTAGGTTACGGGTTAGGATTAGGGTACGTGTTAGGGTTAGGGTAGGGGTTAGGGTTAGGGTACGCGTTAGGGTTAGGGTAGTTATTAAACATATCCCACTCTCTAGATACCCCTTAGCACGTCAAGGAATATTATTTGGGGATCCAGCCATGGAGAAGAGTTTAGACACTAGGAGAAGATAAGGAACACAACCATTATCAATAAATCACATTAGGATTCTCTTTTTAACCTGTTCCTTAAAACACTAGTGCTTAGGAAATCTATTGGAGGCAGAAGCAGTCAAGGGTAGCTTAGGGTTAGGGTTTCGGTTAGGGTACGGCTTAAGGTACGGGTTCGGGTACGGGTTCGGGTACGGGTTTGGGTATGGCGTAGGATATGGGTTAGGGTTAGGTTTAGGGTTAGTTTGAGGGTTAGGGCTCGGTTTAGGGTACGGGTTAGGATTAGGGTACGTGTTAGGTTTAGGGTAGGGGATAGGGTTAGGGTACGCATTAGGGTTAGGGTAGTTATTAAACCTATCCCACTCTCTAGATACCCCTTAGCACGTAAAGGAATATTATTTGGGTGTCCAGCCATGGAGAAGAGTTTAGACACTAGGAGAAGATAAGGAACACACCCATTATCAAGAAATCACATTAGGATTCTCTTTTTAACCTTTTCCTTAAAACACTAGTGCTTAGGAAATCTATTGGAGGCAGAAGCAGTCAAGGGTAGCTTAGGGTTAGGGTTAGGGTTAGGGCTAGGGTTAGGACACGGCTTAGGGTACGGGTTCGGGTACGGGTTCGTGTACGGCGTAGGGTATGGGTTTGGGTTAGTGTTAGGGTTAGTTTGAAGGTTAGGGCTCGGTTTAGGGTACGGGTTAGGATTAGGGTACGTGTTAGGGTTAGGGTAGGGGTTAGGGTTAGGGTACGCGTTAGGGTTAGGGTAGTTATTAAACCTATCCCACTCTCTAGATACCCCTTAGCACGTCAAGGAATATTATTTGGGGGTCCAGCCATGGAGAAGAGTTTAGACACTAGGAGAAGATAAGGAACACACCCATTATCAAGAAATCACATTAGGATTCTCTTTTTAACCTGTTCCTTAAAACACTAGTGCTTAGGAAATCTATTGGAGGCAGAAGCAGTCAAGGGTAGCTTAGGGTTAGGGTTAGGGTTAGTGTTAGGGTACGGGTTAGGAGTAGGGTACGTGTTAGGGTTAGGGTAGGGGTTAGGGTTAGGGTACGCGTTAGGGTTAGGGTATTTATTAAACCTATCCCACTCCCTAGATACCCCTTAGCACGTCAAGGAATATTATTTGGGGGTCCAGCCATGGAGAAGAGTTTAGACAGTAGGAGAAGATAAGGAACACACGCATTATCAAGAAATCACATTAGGATTCTCTTTTTAACCTGTTCCTTAAAACACTAGTGCTTAGGAAATCTATTGGAGGCAAAGCAGTCAAGGGTAGCTTAGGGTTAGGGTTAGGGTTAGGGTTAGGGTTAGGGTACGGCTTAGGGTACGGGTTCGGGTACGGGTTCGTGTACGCTGTAGGGTATGGGTTAGGGTTAGGGTTAGGGTTAGTTTGAAGGTTAGGGCTCGGTTTAGGGTACGGGTTAGGATTAGGGTTCGTGTTAGGGTTAGGGTAGGGGTTAGGGTTAGGGTACGCGTTAGGGTTAGGGTAGTTATTAAACCTATCCCACTCTCTAGATACCCCTTAGCACGTCAAGGAATATTATTTGGGGGTCCAGCCATGGAGAAGAGTTTAGACACTAGGAGAAGATAAGGAACACACCCATTATCAAGAAATCACATTAGGATTCTCTTTTTAACCTGTTCCTTAAAACACTAGTGCTTAGGAAATCTATTGGAGGCAGAAGCAGTCAAGGGTAGCTTAGGGTTAGGGTTAGGGTTACGGCTAGGGTTAGGACACGGCTTAGGGTACGGGTTCGGGTACGGGTTCGTGTACGGCGTAGGGTATGGGTTTGGGTTAGGGTTAGGGTTAGTTTGAAGGTTAGGGCTCGGTTTAGGGTACGGGTTAGGATTAGGATTCGTGTTAGGGTTACGGTAGGGGTTAGGGTTAGGGTACGCGTTAGGGTTAGGGTAGTTATTAAACCTATCCCACTCTGTAGATACCCCTTAGCACGTCAAGTAATATTATTTGGGGGTCCAGCCATGGAGAAGAGTTTAGACACTAGGAGAAGATAAGGAACACACCCATTATCCTGAAATCACATTAGGATTCTCTTTTTAACCTGTTCCTTAATACACTAGTGCTTAGGAAATCTATTGGAGGTAGAAGCAGTCAAGGGTAGCTTAGGGTTAGGGTTACGGTTAGGGTTAGGGTTAGGGTTATTGTTAGGGTAAGGCTTAGGGTACGGGTTCGGGTACGGCATAGGGTATGGGTTAGGGTTAGGGTTAGGGTTAGTTTGAGGGTTAGGGCTCGGTTTAGGGTACGGGTTAGGAGTAGGGTACGTGTTAGGGTTAGGGTAGGGGTTAGGGTTAGGGTACGCGTTAGGGTTAGGGTAGTTATTAAACCTATCCCACTCCCTAGATACCCCTTAGCACGTCAAGGAATATTATTTGGGGGTCCAGCCATGGAGAAGAGTTTAGACACTAGGAGAAGATAAGGAACACACCCATTATCCTGAAATCACATTAGGATTCTCTTTTTAACCTGTTCCTTAAAACACTAGTGCTTAGGAAATCTATTGGAGGCAGAAGCAGTCAAGGGTAGCTTAGGGTTAGGGTTAGGGTTAGGGTTAGGGTTAGGGTACGGCTTAGGGTACGGGTTCGGGTACGGGTTCGGGTACGGCGTAGGGTATGGGTTAGGGTTAGGATTAGGGTTAGTTTGAGGGTTAGGGCTCGGTTTAGGGTATGGGTTAGGATTAGGGTACGTGTTAGGGTTAGGGTAGGGGTTAGGGTTAGGGTACGCGTTAGGGTTAGGGTAGTTATTAAACCTATCCCACTCTCTAGATACCCCTTAGCACGTCAAGGAATATTATTTGGGTGTCCAGACATGGAGAAGAATTTAGACACTAGGAGAAGATAAGGAACACACCCATTATCAAGAAATCACATTAGGATTCTCTTTTTACCCTGTTCCTTAAAACAGTAGTGCTTAGGAAATCTATTGGAGGAAGAAGCAGTCAAGGGTAGCTTAGGGTTAGGGTTAGGGTTAGGGTTAGGGTTAGGGTACGGGTTCGGGTACGGTTTCGTGTACGGCGTAGGGTATGGGTTAGGGTTAGTGTTAGGGTTAGTTTGAAGGTTAGGGCTCGGTTTAGGGTACGGGTTAGGATTAGGGTTCGTGTTAGGGTTAGGGTAGGGGTTAGGGTTAGGGTACGCGTTAGGGTTAGGGTAGTTATTAAACCTATCCCACTCTCTAGATAACCCTTAGCACGTCAAGGAATATTATTTGGGGGTCCAGCCATGGAGAAGAGTTTAGACACTAGGAGAAGATAAGGAACACACCCATTATCAAGAAATCACATTAGGATTCTCTTTTTAACCTGTTCCTTAAAACACTAGTGCTTAGGAAATCTATTGGAGGCAGAAGCAGTCAAGGGTAGCTTAGGGTTAGGGTTAGGGTTAGGGCTAGGGTTAGGACACGGCTTAGGGTACGGGTTCGGGTACGGGTTCGTGTACGGCGTAGGGTATGGGTTTGGGTTAGGGTTAGGGTTAGTTTGAAGGTTAGGGCTCGGTTTAGGGTACGGGTTAGGATTAGGATTCGTGTTAGGGTTAGGGTAGGGGTTAGGGTTAGGGTACGCGTTAGGGTTAGGGTAGTTATTAAACCTATCCCACTCTCTAGATACCCCTTAGCACGTCAAGGAATATTATTTGGGGGTCCAGCCATGGAGAAGAGTTTAGACACTAGGAGAAGATAAGGAACACACCCATTATCCTGAAATCACATTAGGATTCTCTTTTTAACCTGTTCCTTAATACACTAGTGCTTAGGAAATCTATTGGAGGCAGAAGCAGTCAAGGGTAGCTTAGGGTTAGGGTTACGGTTAGGGTTAGGGTTAGGGTTATTGTTAGGGTAAGGCTTAGGGTACGGGTTCGGGTACGGCATAGGGTATGGGTTAGGGTTAGGGTTAGGGTTAGTTTGAGGGTTAGGGCTCGGTTTAGGGTACGGGTTAGGAGTAGGGTACGTGTTAGGGTTAGGGTAGGGGTTAGGGTTAGGGTACGCGTTAGGGTTAGGGTAGTTATTAAACCTATCCCACTCCCTAGATACCCCTTAACACGTCAAGGAATATTATTTGGGGGTCCAGCCATGGAGAAGAGTTTAGACAGTAGGAGAAGATAAGGAACACACCCATTATCAAGAAATCACATTAGGATTCTCTTTTTAACCTGTTCCTTAAAACACTAGTGCTTAGGAAATCTATTGGAGGCAAAGCAGTCAAGGGTAGCTTAGGGTTAGGGTTAGGGTTAGGGTTAGGGTTAGGGTACGGCTTAGGGTACGGGTTCGGGTACGGGTTCGTGTACGCTGTAGGGTATGGGTTAGGGTTAGGGTTAGGGTTAGTTTGAAGGTTAGGGCTCGGTTTAGGGTACGGGTTTGGATTAGGGTTCGTGTTAGGGTTAGGGTAGGGGTTAGGGTTAGGGTACGCGTTAGGGTTAGGGTAGTTATTAAATCTTTCCCACTCTCTAGATACCCCTTAGCACGTCAAGGAATATTATTTGGGGGTCCAGCCATAGAGAAGAGTTTAGACACTAGGAGAAGATAAGGAACACACCCATTATCAAGAAATCACATTAGGATTCTCTTTTTAACCTGTTCCTTAAAACACTAGTGCTTAGGAAATCTATTGGAGGCAGAAGCAGTCAAGGGTAGCTTAGGGTTAGGGTTAGGGTTAGGGCTAGGGTTAGGACACGGCTTAGGGTACGGGTTCGGGTACGGGTTCGTGTACGGCGTAGGGTATGGGTTTGGGTTAGGGTTAGGATTAGTTTGAAGGTCAGGGCTCGGTTTAGGGTACGGGTTAGGATTAGGGTTCGTGTTAGGGTTAGGGTAGGGGTTAGGGTTAGGGTACGCGTTAGGGTTAGGGTAGTTATTAAACCTATCCCACTCTCTAGATACCCCTTAGCACGTCAAGGAATATTATTTGGGTGTCCAGCCATGGAGAAGAGTTTAGACACTAGGAGAAGATAAGGAACACACCCATTATCAAGAAATCACATTAGGATTCTCTTTTTAACCTGTTCCTTAAAACACTAGTGCTTAGGAAATCTATTGGAGGCAGAAGCAGTCAAGGGTAGCTTAGGGTTAGGGTTAGGGTTAGGGCTAGGGTTAGGACACGGCTTAGGGTACGGGTTCGGGTACGGGTTCGTGTACGGCGTAGGGTATGGGTTTGGGTTAGTGTTAGGGTTAGTTTGAAGGTTAGGGCTCGGTTTAGGGTACGGGTTAGGATTAGGGTTCGTGTTAGGGTTAGGGTAGGGGTTAGGGTTAGGGTAGTTATTAAACCTATCCCACTCTCTAGATACCCCTTAGCACGTCAAGGAATATTATTTGGGGGTCCAGCCATGGAGAAGAGTTTAGACACTAGGAGAAGATAAGGAACACACCCATTATCAAGAAATCACATTAGGATTCTCTTTTTAACCTGTTCCTTAAAACACTAGTGCTTAGGAAATCTATTGGAGGCAGAAGCAGTCAAGGTTAGCTTAGGGTTAGGGTTAGGGTTAGGGTTAGGGTTAGCTTTAGGGTACGGCTTAGGGTACGGGTTCGGGTACGGGTTCGGGTACGGCGTAGGTATGGGTTAGGGTTAGGGTTAGGGTTAGTTTGAGGGTTAGGGCTCGGTTTAGGGTACGGGTTAGGATTAGGGTACGTGTTAGGGTTAGGGTACGCGTTAGGGTTAGGGTAGTTATCAGTAGAAGAAGATAAGGAACACACCCATTATCAAGAAATCACATTAGGATTCTCTTTTTAACCTGTTCCTTAAAACACTAGTGCTTAGGAAATCTATTGGAGGCAAAGCAGTCAAGGGTAGATTAGGGTTAGGGTTAGGGTTAGGGTTAGGGTTAGGGTACGGCTTAGGGTACGGGTTCGGGTACGGGTTCGTGTACGCTGTAGGGTATGGGTTAGGGTTAGGGTTAGGGTTAGTTTGAAGGTTAGGGCTCGGTTTAGGGTACGGGTTAGGATTAGGGTTCGTGTTAGGGTTAGGGTAGGGGTTAGGGTTAGGGTACGCGTTAGGGTTAGGGTAGTTATTAAATCTTTCCCACTCTCTAGATACCCCTTAGCACGTCAAGGAATATTATTTGGGGGTCCAGCCATGGAGAAGAGTTTAGACACTAGGAGAAGATAAGGAACACACCCATTATCAAGAAATCACATTAGGATTCTCTTTTTAACCTGTTCCTTAAAACACTAGTGCTTAGGAAATCTATTGGAGGCAGAAGCAGTCAAGGGTAGCTTAGGGTTAGGGTTAGGGTTAGGGCTAGGTTTAGGACACGGCTTAGGGTACGGGTTCGGGTACGGGTTCGTGTACGGCGTAGGGTATGGGTTTGGGTTAGGGTTAGGATTAGTTTGAAGGTCAGGGCTCGGTTTAGGGTACGGGTTAGGATTAGGGTTCGTGTTAGGGTTAGGGTAGGGATTAGGGTTAGGGTACGCGTTAGGGTTAGGGTAGTTATTAAACCTATCCCACTCTCTAGATACCCCTTAGCACGTCAAGGAATATTATTTGGGTGTCCAGCCATGGAGAAGAGTTTAGACACTAGGAGAAGATAAGGAACACACCCATTATCAAGAAATCACATTAGGATTCTCTTTTTAACCTGTTCCTTAAAACACTAGTGCTTAGGAAATCTATTGGAGGCAGAAGCAGTCAAGGGTAGCTTAGGGTTAGGGTTAGGGTTAGGGCTAGGGTTAGGACACGGCTTAGGGTACGGGTTCGGGTACGGGTTCGTGTACGGCGTAGGGTATGGGTTTGGGTTAGTGTTAGGGTTAGTTTGAAGGTTAGGGCTCGGTTTAGGGTACGGATTAGGATTAGGGTTCGTGTTAGGGTTAGGGTAGGGGTTAGGGTTAGGGTAGTTATTAAACCTATCCCACTCTCTAGATACCCCTTAGCACGTCAAGGAATATTATTTGGGGGTCCAGCCATGGAGAAGAGTTTAGACACTAGGAGAAGATAAGGAACACACCCATTATCAAGAAATCACATTAGGATTCTCTTTTTACCCTGTTCCTTAAAACAGTAGTGCTTAGGAAATCTATTGGAGGAAGAAGCAGTCAAGGGTAGCTTAGGGTTAGGGTTAGGGTTAGGGTACGGGTTCGGGTACGGTTTCGTGTACGGCGTAGGGTATGGGTTAGGGTTAGTGTTAGGGTTAGTTTGAAGGTTAGGGCTCGGTTTAGGGTACGGGTTAGGATTAGGGTTCGTGTTAGGGTTAGGGTAGGGGTTAGGGTTAGGGTACGCGTTAGGGTTAGGGTAGTTATTAAACCTATCCCACTCTCTAGATAACCCTTAGCACGTCAAGGAATATTATTTGGGGGTCCAGCCATGGAGAAGAGTTTAGACACTAGGAGAAGATAAGGAACACACCCATTATCAAGAAATCACATTAGGATTCTCTTTTTAACCTGTTCCTTAAAACACTAGTGCTTAGGAAATCTATTGGAGGCAGAAGCAGTCAAGGGTAGCTTAGGGTTAGGGTTAGGGTTAGGGCTAGGGTTAGGACACGGCTTAGGGTACGGGTTCGGGTACGGGTTCGTGTACGGCGTAGGGTAAGGGTTTGGGTTAGGGTTAGGGTTAGTTTGAAGGTTAGGGCTCGGTTTAGGGTACGGGTTAGGATTAGGATTCGTGTTAGGGTTAGGGTAGGGGTTAGGGTTAGGGTACGCGTTAGGGTTAGGGTAGTTATTAAACCTATCCCACTCTCTAGAAACCCCTTAGCACGTCAAGGAATATTATTTGGGGGTCCAGCCATGGAGAAGAGTTTAGACACTAGGAGAAGATAAGGAACACACCCATTATCCTGAAATCACATTAGGATTCTCTTTTTAACCTGTTCCTTAATACACTAGTGCTTAGGAAATCTATTGGAGGCAGAAGCAGTCAAGGGTAGCTTAGGGTTAGGGTTACGGTTAGGGTTAGGGTTAGGGTTATTGTTAGGGTAAGGCTTAGGGTACGGGTTCGGGTACGGCATAGGGTATGGGTTAGGGTTAGGGTTAGGGTTAGTTTGAGGGTTAGGGCTCGGTTTAGGGTACGGGTTAGGAGTAGGGTACGTGTTAGGGTTAGGGTAGGGGTTAGGGTTAGGGTACGCGTTAGGGTTAGGGTAGTTATTAAACCTATCCCACTCCCTAGATACCCCTTAGCACGTCAAGGAATATTATTTGGGGGTCCAGCCATGGAGAAGAGTTTAGACAGTAGGAGAAGATAAGGAACACACCCATTATCAAGAAATCACATTAGGATTCTCGTTTTAACCTGTTCCTTAAAACACTAGTGCTTAGGAAATCTATTGGAGGCAAAGCAGTCAAGGGTAGCTTAGGGTTAGGGTTAGGGTTAGGGTTAGGGTTAGGGTACGGCTTAGGGTACGGGTTCGGGTACGGGTTCGTGTACGCTGTAGGGTATGGGTTAGGGTTAGGGTTAGGGTTAGTTTGAAGGTTAGGGCTCGGTTTAGGGTACGGGTTAGGATTAGGTTTCGTGTTAGGGTTAGGGTAGGGGTTAGGGTTAGGGTACGCGTTAGGGTTAGGGTAGTTATTAAATCTTTCCCACTCTCTAGATACCCCTTAGCACGTCAAGGAATATTATTTGGGGGTCCAGCCATGGAGAAGAGTTTAGACACTAGGAGAAGATAAGGAACACACCCATTATCAAGAAATCACATTAGGATTCTCTTTTTAACCTGTTCCTTAAAACACTAGTGCTTAGGAAATCTATTGGAGGCAGAAGCAGTCAAGGGTAGCTTAGGGTTAGGGTTAGGGTTAGGGCTAGGGTTAGGACACGGCTTAGGGTACGGGTTCAGGTACGGGTTCGTGTACGGCGTAGGGTATGGGTTTGGGTTAGGGTTAGGATTAGTTTGAAGGTCAGGGCTCGGTTTAGGGTACGGGTTAGGATTAGGGTTCGTGTTAGGGTTAGGGTAGGGATTAGGGTTAGGGTACGCGTTAGGGTTAGGGTAGTTATTAAACCTATCCCACTCTCTAGATACCCCTTAGCACGTCAAGGAATATTATTTGGGTGTCCAGCCATGGAGAAGAGTTTAGACACTAGGAGAAGATAAGGAACACACCCATTATCAAGAAATCACATTAGGATTCTCTTTTTAACCTTTTCCTTAAAACACTAGTGCTTAGGAAATCTATTGGAGGCAGAAGCAGTCAAGGGTAGCTTAGGGTTAGGGTTAGGGTTAGGGCTAGGGTTAGGACACGGCTTAGGGTACGGGTTCGGGTACGGGTTCGTGTACGGCGTAGGGTATGGGTTTGGGTTAGTGTTAGGGTTAGTTTGAAGGTTAGGGCTCGGTTTAGGGTACGGGTTAGGATTAGGGTACGTGTTAGGGTTAGGGTAGGGGTTAGGGTTAGGGTACGCGTTAGGGTTAGGGTAGTTATTAAACCTATCCCACTCTCTAGATACCCCTTAGCACGTCAAGGAATATTATTTGGGGGTCCAGCCATGGAGAAGAGTTTAGACACTAGGAGAAGATAAGGAACACACCCATTATCAAGAAATCACATTAGGATTCTCTTTTTAACCTGTTCCTTAAAACACTAGTGCTTAGGAAATCTATTGGAGGCAGAAGCAGTCAAGGGTAGCTTAGGGTTAGGGTTAGGGTTAGTGTTAGGGTACGGGTTAGGAGTAGGGTACGTGTTAGGGTTAGGGTAGGGGTTAGGGTTAGGGTACGCGTTAGGGTTAGGGTATTTATTAAACCTATCCCACTCCCTAGATACCCCTTAGCACGTCAAGGAATATTATTTGGGGGTCCAGCAATGGAGAAGAGTTTAGACAGTAGGAGAAGATAAGGAACACACGCATTATCAAGAAATCACATTAGGATTCTCTTTTTAACCTGTTCCTTAAAACACTAGTGCTTAGGAAATCTATTGGAGGCAAAGCAGTCAAGGGTAGCTTAGGGTTAGGGTTAGGGTTAGGGTTAGGTTTAGGGTACGGCTTAGGGTACGGGTTCGGGTACGGGTTCGTGTACGCTGTAGGGTATGGGTTAGGGTTAGGGTTAGGGTTAGTTTGAAGGTTAGGGCTCGGTTTAGGGTACGGGTTAGGATTAGGGTTCGTGTTAGGGTTACGGTAGGGGTTAGGGTTAGGGTACGCGTTAGGGTTAGGGTAGTTATTAAACCTATCCCACTCTGTAGATACCCCTTAGCACGTCAAGTAATATTATTTGGGGGTCCAGCCATGGAGAAGAGTTTAGACACTAGGAGAAGATAAGGAACACACCCATTATCCTGAAATCACATTAGGATTCTCTTTTTAACCTGTTCCTTAATACACTAGTGCTTAGGAAATCTATTGGAGGTAGAAGCAGTCAAGGGTAGCTTAGGGTTAGGGTTACGGTTAGGGTTAGGGTTAGGGTTATTGTTAGGGTAAGGCTTAGGGTACGGGTTCGGGTACGGCATAGGGTATGGGTTAGGGTTAGGGTTAGGGTTAGTTTGAGGGTTAGGGCTCGGTTTAGGGTACGGGTTAGGAGTAGGGTACGTGTTAGGGTTAGGGTAGGGGTTAGGGTTAGGGTACGCGTTAGGGTTAGGGTAGTTATTAAACCTATCCCACTCCCTAGATACCCCTTAGCACGTCAAGGAATATTATTTGGGGGTCCAGCCATGGAGAAGAGTTTAGACACTAGGAGAAGATAAGGAACACACCCATTATCCTGAAATCACATTAGGATTCTCTTTTTAACCTGTTCCTTAAAACACTAGTGCTTAGGAAATCTATTGGAGGCAGAAGCAGTCAAGGGTAGCTTAGGGTTAGGGTTAGGGTTAGGGTTAGGGTTAGGGTACGGCTTAGGGTACGGGTTCGGGTACGGGTTCGGGTACGGCGTAGGGTATGGGTTAGGGTTAGGATTAGGGTTAGTTTGAGGGTTAGGGCTCGGTTTAGGGTATGGGTTAGGATTAGGGTACGTGTTAGGGTTAGGGTAGGGGATAGGGTTAGGGTACGCGTTAGGGTTAGGGTAGTTATTAAACCTATCCCACTCTCTAGATACCCCTTAGCACGTCAAGGAATATTATTTGGGTGTCCAGACATGGAGAAGAATTTAGACACTAGGAGAAGATAAGGAACACACCCATTATCAAGAAATCACATTAGGATTCTCTTTTTACCCTGTTCCTTAAAACAGTAGTGCTTAGGAAATCTATTGGAGGAAGAAGCAGTCAAGGGTAGCTTAGGGTTAGGGTTAGGGTTAGGGTTAGGGTTAGGGTACGGGTTCGGGTACGGTTTCGTGTACGGCGTAGGGTATGGGTTAGGGTTAGTGTTAGGGTTAGTTTGAAGGTTAGGGCTCGGTTTAGGGTACGGGTTAGGATTAGGGTTCGTGTTAGGGTTAGGGTAGGGGTTAGGGTTAGGGTACGCGTTAGGGTTAGGGTAGTTATTAAACCTATCCCACTCTCTAGATAACCCTTAGCACGTCAAGGAATATTATTTGGGGGTCCAGCCATGGAGAAGAGTTTAGACACTAGGAGAAGATAAGGAACACACCCATTATCAAGAAATCACATTAGGATTCTCTTTTTAACCTGTTCCTTAAAACACTAGTGCTTAGGAAATCTATTGGAGGCAGAAGCAGTCAAGGGTAGCTTAGGGTTAGGGTTAGGGTTAGGGCTAGGGTTAGGACACGGCTTAGGGTACGGGTTCGGGTACGGGTTCGTGTACGGCGTAGGGTATGGGTTTGGGTTAGGGTTAGGGTTAGTTTGAAGGTTAGGGCTCGGTTTAGGGTACGGGTTAGGATTAGGATTCGTGTTAGGGTTAGGGTAGGGGTTAGGGTTAGGGTACGCGTTAGGGTTAGGGTAGTTATTAAACCTATCCCACTCTCTAGATACCCCTTAGCACGTCAAGGAATATTATTTGGGGGTCCAGCCATGGAGAAGAGTTTAGACACTAGGAGAAGATAAGGAACACACCCATTATCCTGAAATCACATTAGGATTCTCTTTTTAACCTGTTCCTTAATACACTAGTGCTTAGGAAATCTATTGGAGGCAGAAGCAGTCAAGGGTAGCTTAGGGTTAGGGTTACGGTTAGGGTTAGGGTTAGGGTTATTGTTAGGGTAAGGCTTAGGGTACGGGTTCGGGTACGGCATAGGGTATGGGTTAGGGTTAGGGTTAGGGTTAGTTTGAGGGTTAGGGCTCGGTTTAGGGTACGGGTTAGGAGTAGGGTACGTGTTAGGGTTAGGGTAGGGGTTAGGGTTAGGGTACGCGTTAGGGTTAGGGTAGTTATTAAACCTATCCCACTCCCTAGATACCCCTTAACACGTCAAGGAATATTATTTGGGGGTCCAGCCATGGAGAAGAGTTTAGACAGTAGGAGAAGATAAGGAACACACCCATTATCAAGAAATCACATTAGGATTCTCTTTTTAACCTGTTCCTTAAAACACTAGTGCTTAGGAAATCTATTGGAGGCAAAGCAGTCAAGGGTAGCTTAGGGTTAGGGTTAGGGTTAGGGTTAGGGTTAGGGTACGGCTTAGGGTACGGGTTCGGGTACGGGTTCGTGTACGCTGTAGGGTATGGGTTAGGGTTAGGGTTAGGGTTAGTTTGAAGGTTAGGGCTCGGTTTAGGGTACGGGTTTGGATTAGGGTTCGTGTTAGGGTTAGGGTAGGGGTTAGGGTTAGGGTACGCGTTAGGGTTAGGGTAGTTATTAAATCTTTCCCACTCTCTAGATACCCCTTAGCACGTCAAGGAATATTATTTGGGGGTCCAGCCATAGAGAAGAGTTTAGACACTAGGAGAAGATAAGGAACACACCCATTATCAAGAAATCACATTAGGATTCTCTTTTTAACCTGTTCCTTAAAACACTAGTGCTTAGGAAATCTATTGGAGGCAGAAGCAGTCAAGGGTAGCTTAGGGTTAGGGTTAGGGTTAGGGCTAGGGTTAGGACACGGCTTAGGGTACGGGTTCGGGTACGGGTTCGTGTACGGCGTAGGGTATGGGTTTGGGTTAGGGTTAGGATTAGTTTGAAGGTCAGGGCTCGGTTTAGGGTACGGGTTAGGATTAGGGTTCGTGTTAGGGTTAGGGTAGGGGTTAGGGTTAGGGTACGCGTTAGGGTTAGGGTAGTTATTAAACCTATCCCACTCTCTAGATACCCCTTAGCACGTCAAGGAATATTATTTGGGTGTCCAGCCATGGAGAAGAGTTTAGACACTAGGAGAAGATAAGGAACACACCCATTATCAAGAAATCACATTAGGATTCTCTTTTTAACCTGTTCCTTAAAACACTAGTGCTTAGGAAATCTATTGGAGGCAGAAGCAGTCAAGGGTAGCTTAGGGTTAGGGTTAGGGTTAGGGCTAGGGTTAGGACACGGCTTAGGGTACGGGTTCGGGTACGGGTTCGTGTACGGCGTAGGGTATGGGTTTGGGTTAGTGTTAGGGTTAGTTTGAAGGTTAGGGCTCGGTTTAGGGTACGGGTTAGGATTAGGGTTCGTGTTAGGGTTAGGGTAGGGGTTAGGGTTAGGGTAGTTATTAAACCTATCCCACTCTCTAGATACCCCTTAGCACGTCAAGGAATATTATTTGGGGGTCCAGCCATGGAGAAGAGTTTAGACACTAGGAGAAGATAAGGAACACACCCATTATCAAGAAATCACATTAGGATTCTCTTTTTAACCTGTTCCTTAAAACACTAGTGCTTAGGAAATCTATTGGAGGCAGAAGCAGTCAAGGTTAGCTTAGGGTTAGGGTTAGGGTTAGGGTTAGGGTTAGCTTTAGGGTACGGCTTAGGGTACGGGTTCGGGTACGGGTTCGGGTACGGCGTAGGTATGGGTTAGGGTTAGGGTTAGGGTTAGTTTGAGGGTTAGGGCTCGGTTTAGGGTACGGGTTAGGATTAGGGTACGTGTTAGGGTTAGGGTACGCGTTAGGGTTAGGGTAGTTATCAGTAGGAGAAGATAAGGAACACACCCATTATCAAGAAATCACATTAGGATTCTCTTTTTAACCTGTTCCTTAAAACACTAGTGCTTAGGAAATCTATTGGAGGCAAAGCAGTCAAGGGTAGCTTAGGGTTAGGGTTAGGGTTAGGGTTAGGGTTAGGGTACGGCTTAGGGTACGGGTTCGGGTACGGGTTCGTGTACGCTGTAGGGTATGGGTTAGGGTTAGGGTTAGGGTTAGTTTGAAGGTTAGGGCTCGGTTTAGGGTACGGGTTAGGATTAGGGTTCGTGTTAGGGTTAGGGTAGGGGTTAGGGTTAGGGTACGCGTTAGGGTTAGGGTAGTTATTAAATCTTTCCCACTCTCTAGATACCCCTTAGCACGTCAAGGAATATTATTTGGGGGTCCAGCCATGGAGAAGAGTTTAGACACTAGGAGAAGATAAGGAACACACCCATTATCAAGAAATCACATTAGGATTCTCTTTTTAACCTGTTCCTTAAAACACTAGTGCTTAGGAAATCTATTGGAGGCAGAAGCAGTCAAGGGTAGCTTAGGGTTAGGGTTAGGGTTAGGGCTAGGTTTAGGACACGGCTTAGGGTACGGGTTCGGGTACGGGTTCGTGTACGGCGTAGGGTATGGGTTTGGGTTAGGGTTAGGATTAGTTTGAAGGTCAGGGCTCGGTTTAGGGTACGGGTTAGGATTAGGGTTCGTGTTAGGGTTAGGGTAGGGATTAGGGTTAGGGTACGCGTTAGGGTTAGGGTAGTTATTAAACCTATCCCACTCTCTAGATACCCCTTAGCACGTCAAGGAATATTATTTGGGTGTCCAGCCATGGAGAAGAGTTTAGACACTAGGAGAAGATAAGGAACACACCCATTATCAAGAAATCACATTAGGATTCTCTTTTTAACCTGTTCCTTAAAACACTAGTGCTTAGGAAATCTATTGGAGGCAGAAGCAGTCAAGGGTAGCTTAGGGTTAGGGTTAGGGTTAGGGCTAGGGTTAGGACACGGCTTAGGGTACGGGTTCGGGTACGGGTTCGTGTACGGCGTAGGGTATGGGTTTGGGTTAGTGTTAGGGTTAGTTTGAAGGTTAGGGCTCGGTTTAGGGTACGGATTAGGATTAGGGTTCGTGTTAGGGTTAGGGTAGGGGTTAGGGTTAGGGTACGCGTTAGGGTTAGGGTAGTTATTAAACCTATCCCACTCTCTAGAAACCCCTTAGCACGTCAAGGAATATTATTTGGGGGTCCAGCCATGGAGAAGAGTTTAGACACTAGGAGAAGATAAGGAACACACCCATTATCCTGAAATCACATTAGGATTCTCTTTTTAACCTGTTCCTTAATACACTAGTGCTTAGGAAATCTATTGGAGGCAGAAGCAGTCAAGGGTAGCTTAGGGTTAGGGTTACGGTTAGGGTTAGGGTTAGGGTTATTGTTAGGGTAAGGCTTAGGGTACGGGTTCGGGTACGGCATAGGGTATGGGTTAGGGTTAGGGTTAGGGTTAGTTTGAGGGTTAGGGCTCGGTTTAGGGTACGGGTTAGGAGTAGGGTACGTGTTAGGGTTAGGGTAGGGGTTAGGGTTAGGGTACGCGTTAGGGTTAGGGTAGTTATTAAACCTATCCCACTCCCTAGATACCCCTTAGCACGTCAAGGAATATTATTTGGGGGTCCAGCCATGGAGAAGAGTTTAGACAGTAGGAGAAGATAAGGAACACACCCATTATCAAGAAATCACATTAGGATTCTCGTTTTAACCTGTTCCTTAAAACACTAGTGCTTAGGAAATCTATTGGAGGCAAAGCAGTCAAGGGTAGCTTAGGGTTAGGGTTAGGGTTAGGGTTAGGGTTAGGGTACGGGTTCGGGTACGGTTTCGTGTACGGCGTAGGGTATGGGTTAGGGTTAGTGTTAGGGTTAGTTTGAAGGTTAGGGCTCGGTTTAGGGTACGGGTTAGGATTAGGGTTCGTGTTAGGGTTAGGGTAGGGGTTAGGGTTAGGGTACGCGTTAGGGTTAGGGTAGTTATTAAACCTATCCCACTCTCTAGATAACCCTTAGCACGTCAAGGAATATTATTTGGGGGTCCAGCCATGGAGAAGAGTTTAGACACTAGGAGAAGATAAGGAACACACCCATTATCAAGAAATCACATTAGGATTCTCTTTTTAACCTGTTCCTTAAAACACTAGTGCTTAGGAAATCTATTGGAGGCAGAAGCAGTCAAGGGTAGCTTAGGGTTAGGGTTAGGGTTAGGGCTAGGGTTAGGACACGGCTTAGGGTACGGGTTCGGGTACGGGTTCGTGTACGGCGTAGGGTATGGGTTTGGGTTAGGGTTAGGGTTAGTTTGAAGGTTAGGGCTCGGTTTAGGGTACGGGTTAGGATTAGGATTCGTGTTAGGGTTAGGGTAGGGGTTAGGGTTAGGGTACGCGTTAGGGTTAGGGTAGTTATTAAACCTATCCCACTCTCTAGATACCCCTTAGCACGTCAAGGAATATTATTTGGGGGTCCAGCCATGGAGAAGAGTTTAGACACTAGGAGAAGATAAGGAACACACCCATTATCAAGAAATCACATTAGGATTCTCTTTTTAACCTGTTCCTTAAAACACTAGTGCTTAGGAAATCTATTGGAGGCAGAAGCAGTCAAGGGTAGCTTAGGGTTAGGGTTAGGGTTAGGGCTAGGGTTAGGACACGGCTTAGGGTACGGGTTCAGGTACGGGTTCGTGTACGGCGTAGGGTATGGGTTTGGGTTAGGGTTAGGATTAGTTTGAAGGTCAGGGCTCGGTTTAGGGTACGGGTTAGGATTAGGGTTCGTGTTAGGGTTAGGGTAGGGATTAGGGTTAGGGTACGCGTTAGGGTTAGGGTAGTTATTAAACCTATCCCACTCTCTAGATACCCCTTAGCACGTCAAGGAATATTATTTGGGTGTCCAGCCATGGAGAAGAGTTTAGACACTAGGAGAAGATAAGGAACACACCCATTATCAAGAAATCACATTAGGATTCTATTTTTAACCTGTTCCTTAAAACACTAGTGCTTAGGAAATCTATTGGAGGCAGAAGCAGTCAAGGGTAGCTTAGGGTTAGGGTTAGGGTTAGGGCTAGGGTTAGGACACGGCTTAGGGTACGGGTTCGGGTACGGGTTCGTGTACGGCGTAGGGTATGGGTTTGGGTTAGTGTTAGGGTTAGTTTGAAGGTTAGGGCTCGGTTTAGGGTACGGATTAGGATTAGTGTTCTTGTTAGGGTTAGGGTAGGGGTTAGGGTTAGGGTAGTTATTAAACCTATCCCACTCTCTAGATACCCCTTAGCACGTCTAGGAATATTATTTGGGGGTCCAGCCATGGAGAAGAGTTTAGACACTAGGAGAAGATAAGGAACACACCCATTATTAAGAAATCACATTAGGATTCTCTTTTTAACCTGTTCCTTAAAACACTAGTGCTTAGGTAATCTTTTGGAGGCAGAAGCAGTCAAGGGTAGCTTAGGGTTAGGGTTTGGGTTAGGGTACGGCTTAGGGTACGGGTTCGGGTACGGGTTCGGGTACGGGTTTGGGTATGGCGTAGGGTATGGGTTAGGGTTAGGGTTAGGGTTAGTTTGAGGGTTAGGGCTCGGTTTAGGGTACGGGTTAGGATTAGGGTACGTGTTAGGGTTAGGGTAGGGGTTAGGGTTAGGGTACGCGTTAGGGTTAGGGTAGTTATTAAACCTATCCCACTCTCTAGATACCCCTTAGCACGTCAAGGAATATCATTTGGGGGTCCAGCCATGGAGAAGAGTTTAGACACTAGGAGAAGATAAGGAACACACCCATTATCAAGAAATCACATTAGGATTCTCTTTTTAACCTGTTCCTTAAAACACTAGTGCTTAGGAAATCTATTGGAGGCAGAAGCAGTCAAGGGTAGCTTAGGGTTAGGGTTAGGGTTAGGGCTAGGGTTAGGACACGGCTTAGGGTACGGGTTCGGGTACGGGTTCGTGTACGGCGTAGGGTATGGGTTTGGGTTAGCGTTAGGGTTAGTTTGAAGGTTAGGGCTCGGTTTAGGGTACGGGTTAGGATTAGGGTTCGTGTTAGGGTTAGGGTAGGGGTTAGGGTTAGGGTACGCGTTAGGGTAGGGTAGTTATTAAACCTATCCCACTCTCTAGATACCCCTTAGCACGTCAAGGAATATTATTTGGGGGTCCAGCCATGGAGAAGAGTTTAGACACTAGGAGAAGATAAGGAACACACCCATTATCAAGAAATCACATTAGGATTCTCTTTTTAACCTGTTCCTTAAAACACTAGTGCTTAGGAATCTATTGGAGGCAGAAGCAGTCAAGGGTAGCTTAGTGTTAGGGTTAGGGTTACGGCTAGTGTTAGGACACGGCTTAGGGTACGGGTTCGGGTACGGGTTCGTGTACGGCGTAGGGTATGGGTTTGGGTTAGGGTTAGGGTTAGTTTGAAGGTTAGGGCTCGGTTTAGGGTACGGGTTAGGATTAGGATTCGTGTTAGGGTTACGGTAGGGGTTAGGGTTAGGGTACGCGTTAGGGTTAGGGTAGTTATTAAACCTATCCCACTCTGTAGATACCCCTTAGCACGTCAAGTAATATTATTTGGGGGTCCAGCCATGGAGAAGAGTTTAGACACTAGGAGAAGATAAGGAACACACCCATTATCCTGAAATCACATAAGGATTCTCTTTTTAACCTGTTCCTTAATACACTAGTGCTTAGGAAATCTATTGGAGGTAGAAGCAGTCAAGGGTAGCTTAGGGTTAGGGTTACGGTTAGGGTTAGGGTTAGGGTTATTGTTAGGGTAAGGCTTAGGGTACGGGTTCGGGTACGGGCATAGGGTATGGGTTAGGGTTAGGGTTAGGGTTAGTTTGAGGGTTAGGGCTCGGTTTAGGGTACGGGTTAGGAGTAGGGTACGTGTTAGGGTTAGGGTAGGGGTTAGGGTTAGGGTACGCGTTAGGGTTTAGGGTAGTTATTAAACCTATCCCACTCCCTAGATACCCCTTAGCACGTCAAGGATATTATTTGGGGGTCCAGCCATGGAGAAGAGTTTAGACACTAGGAGAAGATAAGGAACACACCCATTATCCTGAAATCACATTAGGATTCTCTTTTTAACCTGTTCCTTAAAACACTAGTGCTTAGGAAATCTATTGGAGGCAGAAGCAGTCAAGGGTAGCTTAGGGTTAGGGTTAGGGTTAGGGTTAGGGTTAGGGTACGGCTTAGGGTACGGGTTCGGGTACGGGTTCGGGTACGGCGTAGGGTATGGGTTAGGGTTAGGATTAGGGTTAGTTTGAGGGTTAGGGCTCGGTTTAGGGTATGGGTTAGGATTAGGGTACGTGTTAGGGTTAGGGTAGGGGTTAGGGTTAGGGTACGCGTTAGGGTTAGGGTAGTTATTAAACCTATCCCACTCTCTAGATACCCCTTAGCACGTCAAGGAATATTATTTGGGTGTCCAGACATGGAGAAGAATTTAGACACTAGGAGAAGATAAGGAACACACCCATTATCAAGAAATCACATTAGGATTCTCTTTTTACCCTGTTCCTTAAAACAGTAGTGCTTAGGAAATCTATTGGAGGAAGAAGCAGTAGGGTAGCTTAGGGTTAGGGTTAGGGTTAGGGTTAGGGTTAGGGTACGGGTTCGGGTACGGTTTCGTGTACGGCGTAGGGTATGGGTTAGGGTTAGTGTTAGGGTTAGTTTGAAGGTTAGGGCTCGGTTTAGGGTACGGGTTAGGATTAGGGTTCGTGTTAGGGTTAGGGTAGGGGTTAGGGTTAGGGTACGCGTTAGGGTTAGGGTAGTTATTAAACCTATCCCACTCTCTAGATAACCCTTAGCACGTCAAGGAATATTATTTGGGGGTCCAGCCATGGAGAAGAGTTTAGACACTAGGAGAAGATAAGGAACACACCCATTATCAAGAAATCACATTAGGATTCTCTTTTTAACCTGTTCCTTAAAACACTAGTGCTTAGGAAATCTATTGGAGGCAGAAGCAGTCAAGGGTAGCTTAGGGTTAGGGTTAGGGTTAGGGCTAGGGTTAGGACACGGCTTAGGGTACGGGTTCGGGTACGGGTTCGTGTACGGCGTAGGGTATGGGTTTGGGTTAGGGTTAGGGTTAGTTTGAAGGTTAGGGCTCGGTTTAGGGTACGGGTTAGGATTAGGATTCGTGTTAGGGTTAGGGTAGGGGTTAGGGTTAGGGTACGCGTTAGGGTTAGGGTAGTTATTAAACCTATCCCACTCTCTAGATACCCCTTAGCACGTCAAGGAATATTATTTGGGGGTCCAGCCATGGAGAAGAGTTTAGACACTAGGAGAAGATAAGGAACACACCCATTATCCTGAAATCACATTAGGATTCTCTTTTTAACCTGTTCCTTAATACACTAGTGCTTAGGAAATCTATTGGAGGCAGAAGCAGTCAAGGGTAGCTTAGGGTTAGGGTTACGGTTAGGGTTAGGGTTAGGGTTATTGTTAGGGTAAGGCTTAGGGTACGGGTTCGGGTACGGCATAGGGTATGGGTTAGGGTTAGGGTTAGGGTTAGTTTGAGGGTTAGGGCTCGGTTTAGGGTACGGGTTAGGAGTAGGGTACGTGTTAGGGTTAGGGTAGGGGTTAGGGTTAGGGTACGCGTTAGGGTTAGGGTAGTTATTAAACCTATCCCACTCCCTAGATACCCCTTAACACGTCAAGGAATATTATTTGGGGGTCCAGCCATGGAGAAGAGTTTAGACAGTAGGAGAAGATAAGGAACACACCCATTATCAAGAAATCACATTAGGATTCTCTTTTTAACCTGTTCCTTAAAACACTAGTGCTTAGGAAATCTATTGGAGGCAAAGCAGTCAAGGGTAGCTTAGGGTTAGGGTTAGGGTTAGGGTTAGGGTTATGGTACGGCTTAGGGTACGGGTTCGGGTACGGGTTCGTGTACGCTGTAGGGTATGGGTTAGGGTTAGGGTTAGGGTTAGTTTGAAGGTTAGGGCTCGGTTTAGGGTACGGGTTTGGATTAGGGTTCGTGTTAGGGTTAGGGTAGGGGTTAGGGTTAGGGTACGCGTTAGGGTTAGGGTAGTTATTAAATCTTTCCCACTCTCTAGATACCCCTTAGCACGTCAAGGAATATTATTTGGGGGTCCAGCCATAGAGAAGAGTTTAGACACTAGGAGAAGATAAGGAACACACCCATTATCAAGAAATCACATTAGGATTCTCTTTTTAACCTGTTCCTTAAAACACTAGTGCTTAGGAAATCTATTGGAGGCAGAAGCAGTCAAGGGTAGCTTAGGGTTAGGGTTAGGGTTAGGGCTAGGGTTAGGACACGGCTTAGGGTACGGGTTCGGGTACGGGTTCGTGTACGGCGTAGGGTATGGGTTTGGGTTAGGGTTAGGATTAGTTTGAAGGTCAGGGCTCGGTTTAGGGTACGGGTTAGGATTAGGGTTCGTGTTAGGGTTAGGGTAGGGGTTAGGGTTAGGGTACGCGTTAGGGTTAGGGTAGTTATTAAACCTATCCCACTCTCTAGATACCCCTTAGCACGTCAAGGAATATTATTTGGGTGTCCAGCCATGGAGAAGAGTTTAGACACTAGGAGAAGATAAGGAACACACCCATTATCAAGAAATCACATTAGGATTCTCTTTTTAACCTGTTCCTTAAAACACTAGTGCTTAGGAAATCTATTGGAGGCAGAAGCAGTCAAGGGTAGCTTAGGGTTAGGGTTAGGGTTAGGGCTAGGGTTAGGACACGGCTTAGGGTACGGGTTCGGGTACGGGTTCGTGTACGGCGTAGGGTATGGGTTTGGGTTAGTGTTAGGGTTAGTTTGAAGGTTAGGGCTCGGTTTAGGGTACGGGTTAGGATTAGGGTTCGTGTTAGGGTTAGGGTAGGGGTTAGGGTTAGGGTAGTTATTAAACCTATCCCACTCTCTAGATACCCCTTAGCACGTCAAGGAATATTATTTGGGGGTCCAGCCATGGAGAAGAGTTTAGACACTAGGAGAAGATAAGGAACACACCCATTATCAAGAAATCACATTAGGATTCTCTTTTTAACCTGTTCCTTAAAACACTAGTGCTTAGGAAATCTATTGGAGGCAGAAGCAGTCAAGGTTAGCTTAGGGTTAGGGTTAGGGTTAGGGTTAGGGTTAGCTTTAGGGTACGGCTTAGGGTACGGGTTCGGGTACGGGTTCGGGTACGGCGTAGGTATGGGTTAGGGTTAGGGTTAGGGTTAGTTTGAGGGTTAGGGCTCGGTTTAGGGTACGGGTTAGGATTAGGGTACGTGTTAGGGTTAGGGTACGCGTTAGGGTTAGGGTAGTTATCAGTAGGAGAAGATAAGGAACACACCCATTATCAAGAAATCACATTAGGATTCTCTTTTTAACCTGTTCCTTAAAACACTAGTGCTTAGGAAATCTATTGGAGGCAGAAGCAGTCAAGGGTAGCTTAGGGTTAGGGTTAGGGTTAGGGCTAGGGTTAGGACACGGCTTAGGGTACGGGTTCGGGTACGGGTTCGTGTACGGCGTAGGGTATGGGTTTGGGTTAGTGTTAGGGTTAGTTTGAAGGTTAGGGCTCGGTTTAGGGTACGGATTAGGATTAGGGTTCGTGTTAGGGTTAGGGTAGGGGTTAGGGTTAGGGTAGTTATTAAACCTATCCCACTCTCTAGATACCCCTTAGCACGTCAAGGAATATTATTTGGGGGTCCAGCCATGGAGAAGAGTTTAGACACTAGGAGAAGATAAGGAACACACCCATTATCAAGAAATCACATTAGGATTCTCTTTTTACCCTGTTCCTTAAAACAGTAGTGCTTAGGAAATCTATTGGAGGAAGAAGCAGTCAAGGGTAGCTTAGGGTTAGGGTTAGGGTTAGGGTACGGGTTCGGGTACGGTTTCGTGTACGGCGTAGGGTATGGGTTAGGGTTAGTGTTAGGGTTAGTTTGAAGGTTAGGGCTCGGTTTAGAGTACGGGTTAGGATTAGGGTTCGTGTTAGGGTTAGGGTAGGGGTTAGGGTTAGGGTACGCGTTAGGGTTAGGGTAGTTATTAAACCTATCCCACTCTCTAGATAACCCTTAGCACGTCAAGGAATATTATTTGGGGGTCCAGCCATGGAGAAGAGTTTAGACACTAGGAGAAGATAAGGAACACACCCATTATCAAGAAATCACATTAGGATTCTCTTTTTAACCTGTTCCTTAAAACACTAGTGCTTAGGAAATCTATTGGAGGCAGAAGCAGTCAAGGGTAGCTTAGGGTTAGGGTTAGGGTTAGGGCTAGGGTTAGGACACGGCTTAGGGTACGGGTTCGGGTACGGGTTCGTGTACGGCGTAGGGTAAGGGTTTGGGTTAGGGTTAGGGTTAGTTTGAAGGTTAGGGCTCGGTTTAGGGTACGGGTTAGGATTAGGATTCGTGTTAGGGTTAGGGTAGGGGTTAGGGTTAGGGTACGCGTTAGGGTTAGGGTAGTTATTAAACCTATCCCACTCTCTAGAAACCCCTTAGCACGTCAAGGAATATTATTTGGGGGTCCAGCCATGGAGAAGAGTTTAGACACTAGGAGAAGATAAGGAACACACCCATTATCCTGAAATCACATTAGGATTCTCTTTTTAACCTGTTCCTTAATACACTAGTGCTTAGGAAATCTATTGGAGGCAGAAGCAGTCAAGGGTAGCTTAGGGTTAGGGTTACGGTTAGGGTTAGGGTTAGGGTTATTGTTAGGGTAAGGCTTAGGGTACGGGTTCGGGTACGGCATAGGGTATGGGTTAGGGTTAGGGTTAGGGTTAGTTTGAGGGTTAGGGCTCGGTTTAGGGTACGGGTTAGGAGTAGGGTACGTGTTAGGGTTAGGGTAGGGGTTAGGGTTAGGGTACGCGTTAGGGTTAGGGTAGTTATTAAACCTATCCCACTCCCTAGATACCCCTTAGCACGTCAAGGAATATTATTTGGGGGTCCAGCCATGGAGAAGAGTTTAGACAGTAGGAGAAGATAAGGAACACACCCATTATCAAGAAATCACATTAGGATTCTCGTTTTAACCTGTTCCTTAAAACACTAGTGCTTAGGAAATCTATTGGAGGCAAAGCAGTCAAGGGTAGCTTAGGGTTAGGGTTAGGGTTAGGGTTAGGGTTAGGGTACGGCTTAGGGTACGGGTTCGGGTACGGGTTCGTGTACGCTGTAGGGTATGGGTTAGGGTTAGGGTTAGGGTTAGTTTGAAGGTTAGGGCTCGGTTTAGGGTACGGGTTAGGATTAGGGTTCGTGTTAGGGTTAGGGTAGGGGTTAGGGTTAGGGTACGCGTTAGGGTTAGGGTAGTTATTAAATCTTTCCCACTCTCTAGATACCCCTTAGCACGTCAAGGAATATTATTTGGGGGTCCAGCCATGGAGAAGAGTTTAGACACTAGGAGAAGATAAGGAACACACCCATTATCAAGAAATCACATTAGGATTCTCTTTTTAACCTGTTCCTTAAAACACTAGTGCTTAGGAAATCTATTGGAGGCAGAAGCAGTCAAGGGTAGCTTAGGGTTAGGGTTAGGGTTAGGGCTAGGTTTAGGACACGGCTTAGGGTACGGGTTCGGGTACGGGTTCGTGTACGGCGTAGGGTATGGGTTTGGGTTAGGGTTAGGATTAGTTTGAAGGTCAGGGCTCGGTTTAGGGTACGGGTTAGGATTAGGGTTCGTGTTAGGGTTAGGGTAGGGATTAGGGTTAGGGTAGTTATTAAACCTATCCCACTCTCTAGATACCCCTTAGCACGTCAAGGAATATTATTTGGGTGTCCAGCCATGGAGAAGAGTTTAGACACTAGGAGAAGATAAGGAACACACCCATTATCAAGAAATCACATTAGGATTCTCTTTTTAACCTGTTCCTTAAAACACTAGTGCTTAGGAAATCTATTGGAGGCAGAAGCAGTCAAGGGTAGCTTAGGGTTAGGGTTAGGGTTAGGGCTAGGGTTAGGACACGCTTAGGGTACGGGTTCGGGTACGGGTTCGTGTACGGCGTAGGGTATGGGTTTGGGTTAGTGTTAGGGTTAGTTTGAAGGTTAGGGCTCGGTTTAGGGTACGGATTAGGATTAGGGTTCGTGTTAGGGTTAGGGTAGGGGTTAGGGTTAGGGTAGTTATTAAACCTATCCCACTCTCTAGATACCCCTTAGCACGTCAAGGAATATTATTTGGGGGTCCAGCCATGGAGAAGAGTTTAGACACTAGGAGAAGATAAGGAACACACCCATTATCAAGAAATCACATTAGGATTCTCTTTTTACCCTGTTCCTTAAAACAGTAGTGCTTAGGAAATCTATTGGAGGAAGAAGCAGTCAAGGGTAGCTTAGGGTTAGGGTTAGGGTTAGGGTACGGGTTCGGGTACGGTTTCGTTTACGGCGTAGGGTATGGGTTAGGGTTAGTGTTAGGGTTAGTTTGAAGGTTAGGGCTCGGTTTAGGGTACGGGTTAGGATTAGGGTTCGTGTTAGGGTTAGGGTAGGGGTTAGGGTTAGGGTACGCGTTAGGGTTAGGGTATTATTAAACCTATCCCACTCTCTAGATAACCCTTAGCACGTCAAGGAATATTATTTGGGGGTCCAGCCATGGAGAAGAGTTTAGACACTAGGAGAAGATAAGGAAACACACCCATTATCAAGAAATCACATTAGGATTCTCTTTTTAACCTGTTCCTTAAAACACTAGTGCTTAGGAAATCTATTGGAGGCAGAAGCAGTCAAGGGTAGCTTAGGGTTAGGGTTAGGGTTAGGGCTAGGGTTAGGACACGGCTTAGGGTACGGGTTCGGGTACGGGTTCGTGTACGGCGTAGGGTAAGGGTTTGGGTTAGGGTTAGGTTTAGTTTGAAGGTTAGGGCTCGGTTTAGGGTACGGGTTAGGATTAGGATTCGTGTTAGGGTTAGGGTAGGGGTTAGGGTTAGGGTACGCGTTAGGGTTAGGGTAGTTATTAAACCTATCCACTCTCTAGAAACCCCTTAGCACGTCAAGGAATATTATTTGGGGGTCCAGCCATGGAGAAGAGTTTAGACACTAGGAGAAGATAAGGAACACACCCATTATCCTGAAATCACATTAGGATTCTCTTTTTAACCTGTTCCTTAATACACTAGTGCTTAGGAAATCTATTGGAGGCAGAAAGCAGTCAAGGGTAGCTTAGGGTTAGGGTTACGGTTAGGGTTAGGGTTAGGGTTATTGTTAGGGTAAGGCTTAGGGTACGGGTTCGGGTACGGCATAGTGTATGGGTTAGGGTTAGGGTTAGGGTTAGTTTGAGGGTTAGGACTCGGTTTAGGGTACGGGTTAGGAGTAGGGTACGTGTTAGGGTTAGGGTAGGGGTTAGGGTTAGGGTACGCGTTAGGGTTAGGGTAGTTATTAAACCTATCCCACTCCCTAGATACCCCTTAGCACGTCAAGGAATATTATTTGGGGGTCCAGCCATGGAGAAGAGTTTAGACAGTAGGAGAAGATAAGGAACACACCCATTATCAAGAAATCACATTAGGATTCTCGTTTTAACCTGTTCCTTAAAACACTAGTGCTTAGGAAATCTATTGGAGGCAAAGCAGTCAAGGGTAGCTTAGGGTTAGGGTTAGGGTTAGGGTTAGGGTTAGGGTATGGCTTAGGGTACGGGTTCGGGTACGGGTTCGTGTACGCTGTAGGGTATGGGTTAGGGTTAGGGTTAGGGTTAGTTTGAAGGTTAGGGCTCGGTTTAGGGTACGGGTTAGGATTAGGTTTCGTGTTAGGGTTAGGGTAGGGGTTAGGGTTAGGGTACGCGTTAGGGTTAGGGTAGTTATTAAATCTTTCCCACTCTCTAGATACCCCTTAGCACGTCAAGGAATATTATTTGGGGGTCCAGCCATGGAGAAGAGTTTAGACACTAGGAGAAGATAAGGAACACACCCATTATCAAGAAATCACATTAGGATTCTCTTTTTAACCTGTTCCTTAAAACACTAGTGCTTAGGAAATCTATTGGAGGCAGAAGCAGTCAAGGGTAGCTTAGGGTTAGGGTTAGGGTTAGGGCTAGGGTTAGGACACGGCTTAGGGTACGGGTTCAGGTACGGGTTCGTGTACGGCGTAGGGTATGGGTTTGGGTTAGGGTTAGGATTAGTTTGAAGGTCAGGGCTCGGTTTAGGGTACGGGTTAGGATTAGGGTTCGTGTTAGGGTTAGGGTAGGGATTAGGGTTAGGGTACGCGTTAGGGTTAGGGTAGTTATTAAACCTATCCCACTCCCTAGATACCCCTTAGCACGTCAAGGAATATTATTTGGGGGTCCAGCCATGGAGAAGAGTTTAGACAGTAGGAGAAGATAAGGAACACACCCATTATCAAGAAATCACATTAGGATTCTCGTTTTAACCTGTTCCTTAAAACACTAGTGCTTAGGAAATCTATTGGAGGCAAAGCAGTCAAGGGTAGCTTAGGGTTAGGGTTAGGGTTAGGGTTAGGGTTAGGGTACGGCTTAGGGTACGGGTTCGGGTACGGGTTCGTGTACGCTGTAGGGTATGGGTTAGGGTTAGGGTTAGGGTTAGTTTGAAGGTTAGGGCTCGGTTTAGGGTACGGGTTAGGATTAGGTTTCGTGTTAGGGTTAGGGTAGGGGTTAGGGTTAGGGTACGCGTTAGGGTTAGGGTAGTTATTAAATCTTTCCCACTCTCTAGATACCCCTTAGCACGTCAAGGAATATTATTTGGGGGTCCAGCCATGGAGAAGAGTTTAGACACTAGGAGAAGATAAGGAACACACCCATTATCAAGAAATCACATTAGGATTCTCTTTTTAACCTGTTCCTTAAAACACTAGTGCTTAGGAAATCTATTGGAGGCAGAAGCAGTCAAGGGTAGCTTAGGGTTAGGGTTAGGGTTAGGGCTAGGGTTAGGACACGGCTTAGGGTACGGGTTCGGGTACGGGTTCGTGTACGGCGTAGGGTATGGGTTTGGGTTAGGGTTAGGATTAGTTTGAAGGTCAGGGCTCGGTTTAGGGTACGGGTTAGGATTAGGGTTCGTGTTAGGGTTAGGGTAGGGATTAGGGTTAGGGTACGCGTTAGGGTTAGGGTAGTTATTAAACCTATCCCACTCTCTAGATACCCCTTAGCACGTCAAGGAATATTATTTGGGTGTCCAGCCATGGAGAAGAGTTTAGACACTAGGAGAAGATAAGGAACACACCCATTATCAAGAAATCACATTAGGATTCTATTTTTAACCTGTTCCTTAAAACACTAGTGCTTAGGAAATCTATTGGAGGCAGAAGCAGTCAAGGGTAGCTTAGGGTTAGGGTTAGGGTTAGGGCTAGGGTTAGGACACGGCTTAGGGTACGGGTTCGGGTACGGGTTCGTGTACGGCGTAGGGTATGGGTTTGGGTTAGGGTTAGGGTTAGTTTGAAGGTTAGGGCTCGGTTTAGGGTACGGGTTAGGATTAGGGTTCGTGTTAGGGATAGGGTATGTGTTAGGGTTAGGGTACGCGTTAGGGTTAGGGTAGTTATTAAACCTATCCCACTCTCTAGATACCCCTTAGCACGTCAAGGAATATTATTTGGGGGTCCAGCCATGGAGAAGAGTTTAGACACTAGGAGAAGATAAGGAACACACCCATTATTAAGAAATCACATTAGGATTCTCTTTTTAACCTGTTCCTTAAAACACTAGTGCTTAGGTAATCTATTGGAGGCAGAAGCAGTCAAGGGTAGCTTAGGGTTAGGGTTTGGGTTAGGGTACGGCTTAGGGTACGGGTTCGGGTACGGGTTCGGGTACGGGTTTGGGTATGGCGTAGGGTATGGGTTAGGGTTAGGGTTAGGGTTAGTTTGAGGGTTAGGGCTCGGTTTAGGGTACGGGTTAGGATTAGGGTACGTGTTAGGGTTAGGGTAGGGGTTAGGGTTAGGGTACGCGTTAGGGTTAGGGTAGTTATTAAACCTATCCCACTCTCTAGATACCCCTTAGCACGTCAAGGAATATCATTTGGGGGTCCAGCCATGGAGAAGAGTTTAGACACTAGGAGAAGATAAGGAACACACCCATTATCAAGAAATCACATTAGGATTCTCTTTTTAACCTGTTCCTTAAAACACTAGTGCTTAGGAAATCTATTGGAGGCAGAAGCAGTCAAGGGTAGCTTAGGGTTAGGGTTAGGGTTAGGGCTAGGGTTAGGACACGGCTTAGGGTACGGGTTCGGGTACGGGTTCGTGTACGGCGTAGGGTATGGGTTTGGGTTAGGGTTAGGGTTAGTTTGAAGGTTAGGGCTCGGTTTAGGGTACGGGTTAGGATTAGGGTTCGTGTTAGGGTTAGGGTAGGTGTTAGGGTTAGGGTACGCGTTAGGGTTAGGGTAGTTATTAAACCTATCCCACTCTCTAGATACCCCTTAGCACGTCAAGGAATATTATTTGGGGGTCCAGCCATGGAGAAGAGTTTAGACACTAGGAGAAGATAAGGAACACACCCATTATCAAGAAATCACATTAGGATTCTCTTTTTAACCTGTTCCTTAAAACACTAGTGCTTAGGAAATCTATTGGAGGCAGAAGCAGTCAAGGGTAGCTTAGGGTTAGGGTTAGGGTTAGGGCTAGGGTTAGGACACGGCTTAGGGTACGGGTTCGGGTACGGGTTCGTGTACGGCGTAGGGTATGGGTTTGGGTTAGGGTTAGGATTAGTTTGAAGGTCAGGGCTCGGTTTAGGGTACGGGTTAGGATTAGGGTTCGTGTTAGGGTTAGGGTAGGGATTAGGGTTAGGGTACGCGTTAGGGTTAGGGTAGTTATTAAACCTATCCCACTCTCTAGATACCCCTTAGCACGTCAAGGAATATTATTTGGGTGTCCAGCCATGGAGAAGAGTTTAGACACTAGGAGAAGATAAGGAACACACCCATTATCAAGAAATCACATTAGGATTCTCTTTTTAACCTGTTCCTTAAAACACTAGTGCTTAGGAAATCTATTGGAGGCAGAAGCAGTCAAGGGTAGCTTAGGGTTAGGGTTAGGGTTAGGGCTAGGGTTAGGACACGGCTTAGGGTACGGGTTCGGGTACGGGTTCGTGTACGGCGTAGGGTATGGGTTTGGGTTAGTGTTAGGGTTAGTTTGAAGGTTAGGGCTCGGTTTAGGGTACGGATTAGGATTAGGGTTCGTGTTAGGGTTAGGGTAGGGGTTAGGGTTAGGGTAGTTATTAAACCTATCCCACTCTCTAGATACCCCTTAGCACGTCAAGGAATATTATTTGGGGGTCCAGCCATGGAGAAGAGTTTAGACACTAGGAGAAGATAAGGAACACACCCATTATCAAGAAATCACATTAGGATTCTCTTTTTACCCTGTTCCTTAAAACAGTAGTGCTTAGGAAATCTATTGGAGGAAGAAGCAGTCAAGGGTAGCTTAGGGTTAGGGTTAGGGTTAGGGTACGGGTTCGGGTACGGTTTCGTGTACGGCGTAGGGTATGGGTTAGGGTTAGTGTTAGGGTTAGTTTGAAGGTTAGGGCTCGGTTTAGGGTACGGGTTAGGATTAGGGTTCGTGTTAGGGTTAGGGTAGGGGTTAGGGTTAGGGTACGCGTTAGGGTTAGGGTAGTTATTAAACCTATCCCACTCTCTAGATAACCCTTAGCACGTCAAGGAATATTATTTGGGGGTCCAGCCATGGAGAAGAGTTTAGACACTAGGAGAAGATAAGGAACACACCCATTATCAAGAAATCACATTAGGATTCTCTTTTTAACCTGTTCCTTAAAACACTAGTGCTTAGGAAATCTATTGGAGGCAGAAGCAGTCAAGGGTAGCTTAGGGTTAGGGTTAGGGTTAGGGCTAGGGTTAGGACACGGCTTAGGGTACGGGTTCGGGTACGGGTTCGTGTACGGCGTAGGGTAAGGGTTTGGGTTAGGGTTAGGGTTAGTTTGAAGGTTAGGGCTCGGTTTAGGGTACGGGTTAGGATTAGGATTCGTGTTAGGGTTAGGGTAGGGGTTAGGGTTAGGGTACGCGTTAGGGTTAGGGTAGTTATTAAACCTATCCCACTCTCTAGAAACCCCTTAGCACGTCAAGGAATATTATTTGGGGGTCCAGCCATGGAGAAGAGTTTAGACACTAGGAGAAGATAAGGAACACACCCATTATCCTGAAATCACATTAGGATTCTCTTTTTAACCTGTTCCTTAATACACTAGTGCTTAGGAAATCTATTGGAGGCA
Source organism: Eschrichtius robustus (assembly GCF_028021215.1). Taxonomy (NCBI): domain Eukaryota; kingdom Metazoa; phylum Chordata; class Mammalia; order Artiodactyla; family Eschrichtiidae; genus Eschrichtius; species Eschrichtius robustus. The sequence continues at coordinate 88,894 of NW_027175542.1, forward strand.
GAAGCAGTCAAGGGTAGCTTAGGGTTAGGGTTACGGTTAGGGTTAGGGTTAGGGTTATTGTTAGGGTAAGGCTTAGGGTACGGGTTCGGGTACGGCATAGGGTATGGGTTAGGGTTAGGGTTAGGGTTAGTTTGAGGGTTAGGGCTCGGTTTAGGGTACGGGTTAGGAGTAGGGTACGTGTTAGGGTTAGGGTAGGGGTTAGGGTTAGGGTACGCGTTAGGTTTAGGGTAGTTATTAAACCTATCCCACTCCCTAGATACCCCTTAGCACGTCAAGGAATATTATTTGGGGGTCCAGCCATGGAGAAGAGTTTAGACACTAGGAGAAGATAAGGAACACACCCATTATCAAGAAATCACATTAGGATTCTCTTTTTAACCTGTTCCTTAAAACACTAGTGCTTAGGAAATCTATTGGAGGCAGAAGCAGTCAAGGGTAGCTTAGGGTTAGGGTTAGGGTTAGGGCTAGGGTTAGGACACGGCTTAGGGTACGGGTTCGGGTACGGGTTCGTGTACGGCGTAGGGTATGGGTTTGGGTTAGGGTTAGGATTAGTTTGAAGGTCAGGGCTCGGTTTAGGGTACGGGTTAGGATTAGGGTTCGTGTTAGGGTTAGGGTAGGGATTAGGGTTAGGGTACGCGTTAGGGTTAGGGTAGTTATTAAACCTATCCCACTCTCTAGATACCCCTTAGCACGTCAAGGAATATTATTTGGGTGTCCAGCCATGGAGAAGAGTTTAGACACTAGGAGAAGATAAGGAACACACCCATTATCAAGAAATCACATTAGGATTCTCTTTTTAACCTGTTCCTTAAAACACTAGTGCTTAGGAAATCTATTGGAGGCAGAAGCAGTCAAGGGTAGCTTAGGGTTAGGGTTAGGGTTAGGGCTAGGGTTAGGACACGGCTTAGGGTACGGGTTCGGGTACGGGTTCGTGTACGGCGTAGGGTATGGGTTTGGGTTAGTGTTAGGGTTAGTTTGAAGGTTAGGGCTCGGTTTAGGGTACGGATTAGGATTAGGGTTCGTGTTAGGGTTAGGGTAGGGGTTAGGGTTAGGGTAGTTATTAAACCTATCCCACTCTCTAGATACCCCTTAGCACGTCAAGGAATATTATTTGGGGGTCCAGCCATGGAGAAGAGTTTAGACACTAGGAGAAGATAAGGAACACACCCATTATCAAGAAATCACATTAGGATTCTCTTTTTACCCTGTTCCTTAAAACAGTAGTGCTTAGGAAATCTATTGGAGGAAGAAGCAGTCAAGGGTAGCTTAGGGTTAGGGTTAGGGTTAGGGTACGGGTTCGGGTACGGTTTCGTGTACGGCGTAGGGTATGGGTTAGGGTTAGTGTTAGGGTTAGTTTGAAGGTTAGGGCTCGGTTTAGGGTACGGGTTAGGATTAGGGTTCGTGTTAGGGTTAGGGTAGGGGTTAGGGTTAGGGTACGCGTTAGGGTTAGGGTAGTTATTAAACCTATCCCACTCTCTAGATAACCCTTAGCACGTCAAGGAATATTATTTGGGGGTCCAGCCATGGAGAAGAGTTTAGACACTAGGAGAAGATAAGGAACACACCCATTATCAAGAAATCACATTAGGATTCTCTTTTTAACCTGTTCCTTAAAACACTAGTGCTTAGGAAATCTATTGGAGGCAGAAGCAGTCAAGGGTAGCTTAGGGTTAGGGTTAGGGTTAGGGCTAGGGTTAGGACACGGCTTAGGGTACGGGTTCGGGTACGGGTTCGTGTACGGCGTAGGGTAAGGGTTTGGGTTAGGGTTAGGGTTAGTTTGAAGGTTAGGGCTCGGTTTAGGGTACGGGTTAGGATTAGGATTCGTGTTAGGGTTAGGGTAGGGGTTAGGGTTAGGGTACGCGTTAGGGTTAGGGTAGTTATTAAACCTATCCCACTCTCTAGAAACCCCTTAGCACGTCAAGGAATATTATTTGGGGGTCCAGCCATGGAGAAGAGTTTAGACACTAGGAGAAGATAAGGAACACACCCATTATCCTGAAATCACATTAGGATTCTCTTTTTAACCTGTTCCTTAATACACTAGTGCTTAGGAAATCTATTGGAGGCAGAAGCAGTCAAGGGTAGCTTAGGGTTAGGGTTACGGTTAGGGTTAGGGTTAGGGTTATTGTTAGGGTAAGGCTTAGGGTACGGGTTCGGGTACGGCATAGGGTATGGGTTAGGGTTAGGGTTAGGGTTAGTTTGAGGGTTAGGGCTCGGTTTAGGGTACGGGTTAGGAGTAGGGTACGTGTTAGGGTTAGGGTAGGGGTTAGGGTTAGGGTACGCGTTAGGGTTAGGGTAGTTATTAAAGCTATCCCACTCCCTAGATACCCCTTAGCACGTCAAGGAATATTATTTGGGGGTCCAGCCATGGAGAAGAGTTTAGACAGTAGGAGAAGATAAGGAACACACCCATTATCAAGAAATCACATTAGGATTCTCGTTTTAACCTGTTCCTTAAAACACTAGTGCTTAGGAAATCTATTGGAGGCAAAGCAGTCAAGGGTAGCTTAGGGTTAGGGTTAGGGTTAGGGTTAGGGTTAGGGTACGGCTTAGGGTACGGGTTCGGGTACGGGTTCGTGTACGCTGTAGGGTATGGGTTAGGGTTAGGGTTAGGGTTAGTTTGAAGGTTAGGGCTCGGTTTAGGGTACGGGTTAGGATTAGGTTTCGTGTTAGGGTTAGGGTAGGGGTTAGGGTTAGGGTACGCGTTAGGGTTAGGGTAGTTATTAAATCTTTCCCACTCTCTAGATACCCCTTAGCACGTCAAGGAATATTATTTGGGGGTCCAGCCATGGAGAAGAGTTTAGACACTAGGAGAAGATAAGGAACACACCCATTATCAAGAAATCACATTAGGATTCTCTTTTTAACCTGTTCCTTAAAACACTAGTGCTTAGGAAATCTATTGGAGGCAGAAGCAGTCAAGGGTAGCTTAGGGTTAGGGTTAGGGTTAGGGCTAGGGTTAGGACACGGCTTAGGGTACGGGTTCAGGTACGGGTTCGTGTACGGCGTAGGGTATGGGTTTGGGTTAGGGTTAGGATTAGTTTGAAGGTCAGGGCTCGGTTTAGGGTACGGGTTAGGATTAGGGTTCGTGTTAGGGTTAGGGTAGGGATTAGGGTTAGGGTACGCGTTAGGGTTAGGGTAGTTATTAAACCTATCCCACTCTCTAGATACCCCTTAGCACGTCAAGGAATATTATTTGGGTGTCCAGCCATGGAGAAGAGTTTAGACACTAGGAGAAGATAAGGAACACACCCATTATCAAGAAATCACATTAGGATTCTATTTTTAACCTGTTCCTTAAAACACTAGTGCTTAGGAAATCTATTGGAGGCAGAAGCAGTCAAGGGTAGCTTAGGGTTAGGGTTAGGGTTAGGGCTAGGGTTAGGACACGGCTTAGGGTACGGGTTCGGGTACGGGTTCGTGTACGGCGTAGGGTATGGGTTTGGGTTAGTGTTAGGGTTAGTTTGAAGGTTAGGGCTCGGTTTAGGGTACGGATTAGGATTAGTGTTCTTGTTAGGGTTAGGGTAGGGGTTAGGGTTAGGGTAGTTATTAAACCTATCCCACTCTCTAGATACCCCTTAGCACGTCAAGGAATATTATTTGGGGGTCCAGCCATGGAGAAGAGTTTAGACACTAGGAGAAGATAAGGAACACACCCATTATTAAGAAATCACATTAGGATTCTCTTTTTAACCTGTTCCTTAAAACACTAGTGCTTAGGTAATCTTTTGGAGGCAGAAGCAGTCAAGGGTAGCTTAGGGTTAGGGTTTGGGTTAGGGTACGGCTTAGGGTACGGGTTCGGGTACGGGTTCGGGTACGGGTTTGGGTATGGCGTAGGGTATGGGTTAGGGTTAGGGTTAGGGTTAGTTTGAGGGTTAGGGCTCGGTTTAGGGTACGGGTTAGGATTAGGGTACGTGTTAGGGTTAGGGTAGGGGTTAGGGTTAGGGTACGCGTTAGGGTTAGGGTAGTTATTAAACCTATCCCACTCTCTAGATACCCCTTAGCACGTCAAGGAATATTATTTGGGGGTCCAGCCATGGAGAAGAGTTTAGACACTAGGAGAAGATAAGGAACACACCCATTATCAAGAAATCACATTAGGATTCTCTTTTTAACCTGTTCCTTAAAACACTAGTGCTTAGGAAATCTATTGGAGGCAGAAGCAGTCAAGGGTAGCTTAGTGTTAGGGTTAGGGTTACGGCTAGGGTTAGGACACGGCTTAGGGTACGGGTTCGGGTACGGGTTCGTGTACGGCGTAGGGTATGGGTTTGGGTTAGGGTTAGGGTTAGTTTGAAGGTTAGGGCTCGGTTTAGGGTACGGGTTAGGATTAGGATTCGTGTTAGGGTTACGGTAGGGGTTAGGGTTAGGGTACGCGTTAGGGTTAGGGTAGTTATTAAACCTATCCCACTCTGTAGATACCCCTTAGCACGTCAAGTAATATTATTTGGGGGTCCAGCCATGGAGAAGAGTTTAGACACTAGGAGAAGATAAGGAACACACCCATTATCCTGAAATCACATTAGGATTCTCTTTTTAACCTGTTCCTTAATACACTAGTGCTTAGGAAATCTATTGGAGGTAGAAGCAGTCAAGGGTAGCTTAGGGTTAGGGTTACGGTTAGGGTTAGGGTTAGGGTTATTGTTAGGGTAAGGCTTAGGGTACGGGTTCGGGTACGGCATAGGGTATGGGTTAGGGTTAGGGTTAGGGTTAGTTTGAGGGTTAGGGCTCGGTTTAGGGTACGGGTTAGGAGTAGGGTACGTGTTAGGGTTAGGGTAGGGGTTAGGGTTAGGGTACGCGTTAGGGTTAGGGTAGTTATTAAACCTATCCCACTCCCTAGATACCCCTTAGCACGTCAAGGAATATTATTTGGGGGTCCAGCCATGGAGAAGAGTTTAGACACTAGGAGAAGATAAGGAACACACCCATTATCCTGAAATCACATTAGGATTCTCTTTTTAACCTGTTCCTTAAAACACTAGTGCTTAGGAAATCTATTGGAGGCAGAAGCAGTCAAGGGTAGCTTAGGGTTAGGGTTAGGGTTAGGGTTAGGGTTAGGGTACGGCTTAGGGTACGGGTTCGGGTACGGGTTCGGGTACGGCGTAGGGTATGGGTTAGGGTTAGGATTAGGGTTAGTTTGAGGGTTAGGGCTCGGTTTAGGGTATGGGTTAGGATTAGGGTACGTGTTAGGGTTAGGGTAGGGGTTAGGGTTAGGGTACGCGTTAGGGTTAGGGTAGTTATTAAACCTATCCCACTCTCTAGATACCCCTTAGCACGTCAAGGAATATTATTTGGGTGTCCAGACATGGAGAAGAATTTAGACACTAGGAGAAGATAAGGAACACACCCATTATCAAGAAATCACATTAGGATTCTCTTTTTACCCTGTTCCTTAAAACAGTAGTGCTTAGGAAATCTATTGGAGGAAGAAGCAGTCAAGGGTAGCTTAGGGTTAGGGTTAGGGTTAGGGTTAGGGTTAGGGTACGGGTTCGGGTACGGTTTCGTGTACGGCGTAGGGTATGGCTTAGGGTTAGTGTTAGGGTTAGTTTGAAGGTTAGGGCTCGGTTTAGGGTACGGGTTAGGATTAGGGTTCGTGTTAGGGTTAGGGTAGGGGTTAGGGTTAGGGTACGCGTTAGGGTTAGGGTAGTTATTAAACCTATCCCACTCTCTAGATAACCCTTAGCACGTCAAGGAATATTATTTGGGGGTCCAGCCATGGAGAAGAGTTTAGACACTAGGAGAAGATAAGGAACACACCCATTATCAAGAAATCACATTAGGATTCTCTTTTTAACCTGTTCCTTAAAACACTAGTGCTTAGGAAATCTATTGGAGGCAGAAGCAGTCAAGGGTAGCTTAGGGTTAGGGTTAGGGTTAGGGCTAGGGTTAGGACACGGCTTAGGGTACGGGTTCGGGTACGGGTTCGTGTACGGCGTAGGGTATGGGTTTGGGTTAGGGTTAGGGTTAGTTTGAAGGTTAGGGCTCGGTTTAGGGTACGGGTTAGGATTAGGATTCGTGTTAGGGTTAGGGTAGGGGTTAGGGTTAGGGTACGCGTTAGGGTTAGGGTAGTTATTAAACCTATCCCACTCTCTAGATACCCCTTAGCACGTCAAGGAATATTATTTGGGGGTCCAGCCATGGAGAAGAGTTTAGACACTAGGAGAAGATAAGGAACACACCCATTATCCTGAAATCACATTAGGATTCTCTTTTTAACCTGTTCCTTAATACACTAGTGCTTAGGAAATCTATTGGAGGCAGAAGCAGTCAAGGGTAGCTTAGGGTTAGGGTTACGGTTAGGGTTAGGGTTAGGGTTATTGTTAGGGTAAGGCTTAGGGTACGGGTTCGGGTACGGCATAGGGTATGGGTTAGGGTTAGGGTTAGGGTTAGTTTGAGGGTTAGGGCTCGGTTTAGGGTACGGGTTAGGAGTAGGGTACGTGTTAGGGTTAGGGTAGGGGTTAGGGTTAGGGTACGCGTTAGGGTTAGGGTAGTTATTAAACCTATCCCACTCCCTAGATACCCCTTAACACGTCAAGGAATATTATTTGGGGGTCCAGCCATGGAGAAGAGTTTAGACAGTAGGAGAAGATAAGGAACACACCCATTATCAAGAAATCACATTAGGATTCTCTTTTTAACCTGTTCCTTAAAACACTAGTGCTTAGGAAATCTATTGGAGGCAAAGCAGTCAAGGGTAGCTTAGGGTTAGGGTTAGGGTTAGGGTTAGGGTTAGGGTACGGCTTAGGGTACGGGTTCGGGTACGGGTTCGTGTACGCTGTAGGGTATGGGTTAGGGTTAGGGTTAGGGTTAGTTTGAAGGTTAGGGCTCGGTTTAGGGTACGGGTTTGGATTAGGGTTCGTGTTAGGGTTAGGGTAGGGGTTAGGGTTAGGGTACGCGTTAGGGTTAGGGTAGTTATTAAATCTTTCCCACTCTCTAGATACCCCTTAGCACGTCAAGGAATATTATTTGGGGGTCCAGCCATAGAGAAGAGTTTAGACACTAGGAGAAGATAAGGAACACACCCATTATCAAGAAATCACATTAGGATTCTCTTTTTAACCTGTTCCTTAAAACACTAGTGCTTAGGAAATCTATTGGAGGCAGAAGCAGTCAAGGGTAGCTTAGGGTTAGGGTTAGGGTTAGGGCTAGGGTTAGGACACGGCTTAGGGTACGGGTTCGGGTACGGGTTCGTGTACGGCGTAGGGTATGGGTTTGGGTTAGGGTTAGGATTAGTTTGAAGGTCAGGGCTCGGTTTAGGGTACGGGTTAGGATTAGGGTTCGTGTTAGGGTTAGGGTAGGGGTTAGGGTTAGGGTACGCGTTAGGGTTAGGGTAGTTATTAAACCTATCCCACTCTCTAGATACCCCTTAGCACGTCAAGGAATATTATTTGGGTGTCCAGCCATGGAGAAGAGTTTAGACACTAGGAGAAGATAAGGAACACACCCATTATCAAGAAATCACATTAGGATTCTCTTTTTAACCTGTTCCTTAAAACACTAGTGCTTAGGAAATCTATTGGAGGCAGAAGCAGTCAAGGGTAGCTTAGGGTTAGGGTTAGGGTTAGGGCTAGGGTTAGGACACGGCTTAGGGTACGGGTTCGGGTACGGGTTCGTGTACGGCGTAGGGTATGGGTTTGGGTTAGTGTTAGGGTTAGTTTGAAGGTTAGGGCTCGGTTTAGGGTACGGGTTAGGATTAGGGTTCGTGTTAGGGTTAGGGTAGGGGTTAGGGTTAGGGTAGTTATTAAACCTATCCCACTCTCTAGATACCCCTTAGCACGTCAAGGAATATTATTTGGGGGTCCAGCCATGGAGAAGAGTTTAGACACTAGGAGAAGATAAGGAACACACCCATTATCAAGAAATCACATTAGGATTCTCTTTTTAACCTGTTCCTTAAAACACTAGTGCTTAGGAAATCTATTGGAGGCAGAAGCAGTCAAGGTTAGCTTAGGGTTAGGGTTAGGGTTAGGGTTAGGGTTAGCTTTAGGGTACGGCTTAGGGTACGGGTTCGGGTACGGGTTCGGGTACGGCGTAGGTATGGGTTAGGGTTAGGGTTAGGGTTAGTTTGAGGGTTAGGGCTCGGTTTAGGGTACGGGTTAGGATTAGGGTACGTGTTAGGGTTAGGGTACGCGTTAGGGTTAGGGTAGTTATCAGTAGGAGAAGATAAGGAACACACCCATTATCAAGAAATCACATTAGGATTCTCTTTTTAACCTGTTCCTTAAAACACTAGTGCTTAGGAAATCTATTGGAGGCAAAGCAGTCAAGGGTAGCTTAGGGTTAGGGTTAGGGTTAGGGTTAGGGTTAGGGTACGGCTTAGGGTACGGGTTCGGGTACGGGTTCGTGTACGCTGTAGGGTATGGGTTAGGGTTAGGGTTAGGGTTAGTTTGAAGGTTAGGGCTCGGTTTAGGGTACGGGTTAGGATTAGGGTTCGTGTTAGGGTTAGGGTAGGGGTTAGGGTTAGGGTACGCGTTAGGGTTAGGGTAGTTATTAAATCTTTCCCACTCTCTAGATACCCCTTAGCACGTCAAGGAATATTATTTGGGGGTCCAGCCATGGAGAAGAGTTTAGACACTAGGAGAAGATAAGGAACACACCCATTATCAAGAAATCACATTAGGATTCTCTTTTTAACCTGTTCCTTAAAACACTAGTGCTTAGGAAATCTATTGGAGGCAGAAGCAGTCAAGGGTAGCTTAGGGTTAGGGTTAGGGTTAGGGCTAGGTTTAGGACACGGCTTAGGGTACGGGTTCGGGTACGGGTTCGTGTACGGCGTAGGGTATGGGTTTGGGTTAGGGTTAGGATTAGTTTGAAGGTCAGGGCTCGGTTTAGGGTACGGGTTAGGATTAGGGTTCGTGTTAGGGTTAGGGTAGGGATTAGGGTTAGGGTACGCGTTAGGGTTAGGGTAGTTATTAAACCTATCCCACTCTCTAGATACCCCTTAGCACGTCAAGGAATATTATTTGGGTGTCCAGCCATGGAGAAGAGTTTAGACACTAGGAGAAGATAAGGAACACACCCATTATCAAGAAATCACATTAGGATTCTCTTTTTAACCTGTTCCTTAAAACACTAGTGCTTAGGAAATCTATTGGAGGCAGAAGCAGTCAAGGGTAGCTTAGGGTTAGGGTTAGGGTTAGGGCTAGGGTTAGGACACGGCTTAGGGTACGGGTTCGGGTACGGGTTCGTGTACGGCGTAGGGTATGGGTTTGGGTTAGTGTTAGGGTTAGTTTGAAGGTTAGGGCTCGGTTTAGGGTACGGATTAGGATTAGGGTTCGTGTTAGGGTTAGGGTAGGGGTTAGGGTTAGGGTAGTTATTAAACCTATCCCACTCTCTAGATACCCCTTAGCACGTCAAGGAATATTATTTGGGGGTCCAGCCATGGAGAAGAGTTTAGACACTAGGAGAAGATAAGGAACACACCCATTATCAAGAAATCACATTAGGATTCTCTTTTTACCCTGTTCCTTAAAACAGTAGTGCTTAGGAAATCTATTGGAGGAAGAAGCAGTCAAGGGTAGCTTAGGGTTAGGGTTAGGGTTAGGGTACGGGTTCGGGTACGGTTTCGTGTACGGCGTAGGGTATGGGTTAGGGTTAGTGTTAGGGTTAGTTTGAAGGTTAGGGCTCGGTTTAGGGTACGGGTTAGGATTAGGGTTCGTGTTAGGGTTAGGGTAGGGGTTAGGGTTAGGGTACGCGTTAGGGTTAGGGTAGTTATTAAACCTATCCCACTCTCTAGATAACCCTTAGCACGTCAAGGAATATTATTTGGGGGTCCAGCCATGGAGAAGAGTTTAGACACTAGGAGAAGATAAGGAACACACCCATTATCAAGAAATCACATTAGGATTCTCTTTTTAACCTGTTCCTTAAAACACTAGTGCTTAGGAAATCTATTGGAGGCAGAAGCAGTCAAGGGTAGCTTAGGGTTAGGGTTAGGGTTAGGGCTAGGGTTAGGACACGGCTTAGGGTACGGGTTCGGGTACGGGTTCGTGTACGGCGTAGGGTAAGGGTTTGGGTTAGGGTTAGGGTTAGTTTGAAGGTTAGGGCTCGGTTTAGGGTACGGGTTAGGATTAGGATTCGTGTTAGGGTTAGGGTAGGGGTTAGGGTTAGGGTACGCGTTAGGGTTAGGGTAGTTATTAAACCTATCCCACTCTCTAGAAACCCCTTAGCACGTCAAGGAATATTATTTGGGGGTCCAGCCATGGAGAAGAGTTTAGACACTAGGAGAAGATAAGGAACACACCCATTATCCTGAAATCACATTAGGATTCTCTTTTTAACCTGTTCCTTAATACACTAGTGCTTAGGAAATCTATTGGAGGCAGAAGCAGTCAAGGGTAGCTTAGGGTTAGGGTTACGGTTAGGGTTAGGGTTAGGGTTATTGTTAGGGTAAGGCTTAGGGTACGGGTTCGGGTACGGCATAGGGTATGGGTTAGGGTTAGGGTTAGGGTTAGTTTGAGGGTTAGGGCTCGGTTTAGGGTACGGGTTAGGAGTAGGGTACGTGTTAGGGTTAGGGTAGGGGTTAGGGTTAGGGTACGCGTTAGGGTTAGGGTAGTTATTAAACCTATCCCACTCCCTAGATACCCCTTAGCACGTCAAGGAATATTATTTGGGGGTCCAGCCATGGAGAAGAGTTTAGACAGTAGGAGAAGATAAGGAACACACCCATTATCAAGAAATCACATTAGGATTCTCGTTTTAACCTGTTCCTTAAAACACTAGTGCTTTCCCACCAGCAGTGCAAGAGTGTTCCCTTTCCTCCACACCCTCTCCAGCATTTATTGTTTCTAGATTTTTTGATGATGGCCATTCTGACCGGTGTGAGATGATATCTCACAGCCACTATGGAGAACAGTATGGAGGTTCCTGAAAAAACTACAAATAGAACTACCATACGACCCAGCAATCCCAATACTGGGCATATACCCTGAGAAAACCATAGGTCAAAAAGAGTCATGTACCAAAATGTTCATTGCAGCTCTATTTACAATAGCCAGGACATGGAAGCAACCTAAATGTCCATCGACAGATGAATGGATAAAGAAGATGTGGCACATATATACAATGGAATATTACTCAGCCATAAAAAGAAATGAAATGGAGGTATTTGTAATGAGGTGGATGGAGTTAGAGTCTGTCATACAGAGTGAAGTAAGTCAGAAAGAGAAAAACAAATACAGTATGCTAACACATATATACGGAATCTAAGGGAAAAAAAAAAAAAAGGCCATGAAGAACCTAGTGGCAAGACGGGAATAAAGACACAGACCTACTAGAGAATGGACTTGAGGATATGGGGAGGGGGTGGGGTGAGATGTGACAGGGTAAGAGAGTGTCATGGACATATATACACTACCAAATGTAAAATAGATAACTAGTGGGAAGCAGCCGCATAGCACAGGGAGATCAGCTCGGTGCTTTGTGACCACCTAGAGGGGTGGGATGGGGAGGGTGGGAGGGAGGGAGATGCAAGAGGGAAGAGAAATGGGAACATATTGTATATGTATAACTGATTCACTTTGTTATAAAGCAGAATTTAACACACCATTGTAAGGCAATTATACTTCAATAAAGATGTTTAAAAAAAAAAAAAAAAAAAAAAAAAAAAAAAAAAAAAAAAAAAACACTAGTGCTTAGGAAATCTATTGGAGGCAAAGCAGTCAAGGGTAGCTTAGGGTTAGGGTTAGGGTTAGGGTTAGGGTTAGGGTACGGCTTAGGGTACGGGTTCGGGTACGGGTTCGTGTACGGCGTAGGGTATGGGTTTGGGTTAGGGTTAGGATTAGTTTGAAGGTCAGGGCTCGGTTTAGGGTACGGGTTAGGATTAGGGTTCGTGTTAGGGTTAGGGTAGGGATTAGGGTTAGGGTACGCGTTAGGGTTAGGGTAGTTATTAAACCTATCCCACTCTCTAGATACCCCTTAGCACGTCAAGGAATATTATTTGGGTTTCCAGCCATGGAGAAGAGTTTAGACACTAGGAGAAGATAAGGAACACACCCATTATCAAGAAATCACATTAGGATTCTATTTTTAACCTGTTCCTTAAAACACTAGTGCTTAGGAAATCTATTGGAGGCAGAAGCAGTCAAGGGTAGCTTAGGGTTAGGGTTAGGGTTAGGGCTAGGGTTAGGACACGGCTTAGGGTACGGGTTCGGGTACGGGTTCGTGTACGGCGTAGGGTATGGGTTTGGGTTAGTGTTAGGGTTAGTTTGAAGGTTAGGGCTCGGTTTAGGGTACGGATTAGGATTAGTGTTCTTGTTAGGGTTAGGGTAGGGGTTAGGGTTAGGGTAGTTATTAAACCTATCCCACTCTCTAGATACCCCTTAGCACGTCAAGGAATATTATTTGGGGGTCCAGCCATGGAGAAGAGTTTAGACACTAGGAGAAGATAAGGAACACACCCATTATTAAGAAATCACATTAGGATTCTCTTTTTAACCTGTTCCTTAAAACACTAGTGCTTAGGTAATCTATTGGAGGCAGAAGCAGTCAAGGGTAGCTTAGGGTTAGGGTTTGGGTTAGGGTACGGCTTAGGGTACGGGTTCGGGTACGGGTTCGGGTACGGGTTTGGGTATGGCGTAGGGTATGGGTTAGGGTTAGGGTTAGGGTTAGTTTGAGGGTTAGGGCTCGGTTTAGGGTACGGGTTAGGATTAGGGTACGTGTTAGGGTTAGGGTAGGGGTTAGGGTTAGGGTAGGGGTTAGGGTTAGGGTACGCGTTAGGGTTAGGGTAGTTATTAAACCTATCCCACTCTCTAGATACCCCTTAGCACGTCAAGGAATATCATTTGGGGGTCCAGCCATGGAGAAGAGTTTAGACACTAGGAGAAGATAAGGAACACACCCATTATCAAGAAATCACATTAGGATTCTCTTTTTAACCTGTTCCTTAAAACACTAGTGCTTAGGAAATCTATTGGAGGCAGAAGCAGTCAAGGGTAGCTTAGGGTTAGGGTTAGGGTTAGGGCTAGGGTTAGGACACGGCTTAGGGTACGGGTTCGGGTACGGGTTCGTGTACGGCGTAGGGTATGGGTTTGGGTTAGGGTTAGGGTTAGTTTGAAGGTTAGGGCTCGGTTTAGGGTACGGGTTAGGATTAGGGTTCGTGTTAGGGTTAGGGTAGGTGTTAGGGTTAGGGTACGCGTTAGGGTTAGGGTAGTTATTAAACCTATCCCACTCTCTAGATACCCCTTAGCACGTCAAGGAATATTATTTGGGGGTCCAGCCATGGAGAAGAGTTTAGACACTAGGAGAAGATAAGGAACACACCCATTATCCTGAAATCACATTAGGATTCTCTTTTTAACCTGTTCCTTAATACACTAGTGCTTAGGAAATCTATTGGAGGCAGAAGCAGTCAAGGGTAGCTTAGGGTTAGGGTTACGGTTAGGGTTAGGGTTAGGGTATGGCTTAGGGTACGGGTTCGGGTACGGGTTCGGGTACGGCGTAGGGTATGGGTTAGGGTTAGGGTTAGGGTTAGTTTGAGGGTTAGGGCTCGGTTTAGGTTACGGGTTAGGATTAGGGTACGTGTTAGGGTTAGGGTAGGTGTTAGGGTTAGGTTACGCGTTAGGGTTAGGGTAGTTATTAAACCTATCCCACTCTCTAGATACCCCTTAGCACGTCAAGGAATATTATTTGGGGGACCAGCCATGGAGAAGAGTTTAGACACTAGGAGAAGATAAGGAACACACCCATTATCAAGAAATCACATTAGGATTCTCTTTTTAACCTGTTCCTTAAAACACTAGTGCTTAGGAAATCTATTGGAGGCAGAAGCAGTCAAGGGTAGCTTAGGGTTAGCGTTAGGGTTAGGGTACGGCTTAGGGTACGGGTTCGGGTACGGGTTCGGGTACGGGTTCGGTTACGGCGTAGGGTATGGGTTAGGTTTCGGGTTAGGGTTAGTTTGAGGGTTAGGGCTCGGTTTAGGTTACGGGTTAGGATTAGGGTACGTGTTAGGGATAGGGTAGGGGTTAGGGTTAGGGTACGCGTTAGGGTTAGGGTAGTTATTAAACATATCCCACTCTCTAGATACCCCTTAGCACGTCAAGGAATATTATTTGGGGGTCCAGCCATGGAGAAGAGTTTAGACACTAGGAGAAGATAAGGAACACAACCATTATCAATAAATCACATTAGGATTCTCTTTTTAACCTGTTCCTTAAAACACTAGTGCTTAGGAAATCTATTGGAGGCAGAAGCAGTCAAGGGTAGCTTAGGGTTAGGGTTTGGGTTAGGGTACGGCTTAGGGTACGGGTTCGGGTACGGGTTCGGTTACGGGTTTGGGTATGGCGTAGGATATGGGTTAGGGTTAGGTTTAGGGTTAGTTTGAGGGTTAGGGCTCGGTTTAGGGTACGGGTTAGGATTAGGGTACGTGTTAGGTTTAGGGTAGGGGATAGGGTTAGGGTACGCATTAGGGTTAGGGTAGTTATTAAACCTATCCCACTCTCTAGATACCCCTTAGCACGTCAAGGAATATTATTTGGGTGTCCAGCCATGGAGAAGAGTTTAGACACTAGGAGAAGATAAGGAACACACCCATTATCAAGAAATCACATTAGGATTCTCTTTTTAACCTGTTCCTTAAAACACTAGTGCTTAGGAAATCTATTGGAGGCAGAAGCAGTCAAGGGTAGCTTAGGGTTAGGGTTAGGGTTAGGGCTAGGGTTAGGACACGGCTTAGGGTACGGGTTCGGGTACAGGTTCGTGTACGGCGTAGGGTATGGGTTTGGGTTAGTGTTAGGGTTAGTTTGAAGGTTAGGGCTCGGTTTAGGGTACGGGTTAGGATTAGGGTATGTGTTAGGGTTAGGGTAGGGGTTAGGGTTAGGGTACGCGTTAGGGTTAGGGTAGTTATTAAACCTATCCCACTCTCTAGATACCCCTTAGCACGTCAAGGAATATTATTTGGGGGTCCAGCCAAGGAGAAGAGTTTAGACAGTAGGAGAAGATAAGGAACACACGCATTATCAAGAAATCACATTAGGATTCTCTTTTTAACCTGTTCCTTAAAACACTAGTGCTTAGGAAATCTATTGGAGGCAAAGCAGTCAAGGGTAGCTTAGGGTTAGGGTTAGGGTTAGGGTTAGGGTACGGCTTAGGGTACGGGTTCGGGTACGGGTTCGTGTACGCTGTAGGGTATGGGTTAGGGTTAGGGTTAGGGTTAGTTTGAAGGTTAGGGCTCGGTTTAGGGTACGGGTTAGGATTAGGGTTCGTGTTAGGGTTAGGGTAGGGGTTAGGGTTAGGGTACGCGTTAGGGTTAGGGTAGTTATTAAACCTATCCCACTCTCTAGATACCCCTTAGCACGTCAAGGAATATTATTTGGGGGTCCAGCCATGGAGAAGAGTTTAGACACTAGGAGAAGATAAGGAACACACCCGTTATCAAGAAATCACATTAGGATTCTCTTTTTAACCTGTTCCTTAAAACACTAGTGCTTAGGAAATCTATTGGAGGCAGAAGCAGTCAAGGGTAGCTTAGGGTTAGGGTTAGGGTTAGGGCTAGGGTTAGGACACGGCTTAGGGTACGGGTTCGGGTACGGGTTCGTGTACGGCGTAGGGTATGGGTTAGGGTTAGGGTTAGGTTTAGTTTGAAGGTTAGGGCTCGGTTTAGGGTACGGGTTAGGATTAGGGTTCGTGTTAGGGTTAGGGTAGGTGTTAGGGTTAGGGTACGCGTTAGGGTTAGGGTAGTTATTAAACCTATCCCACTCTCTAGATACCCCTTAGCACGTCAAGGAATATTATTTGGGGGTCCAGCCATGGAGAAGAGTTTAGACACTAGGAGAAGATAAGGAACACACCCATTATCCTGAAATCACATTAGGATTCTCTTTTTAACCTGTTCCTTAATACACTAGTGCTTAGGAAATCTATTGGAGGCAGAAGCAGTCAAGGGTAGCTTAGGGTTAGGGTTACGGTTAGGGTTAGGGTTAGGGTTATTGTTAGGGTAAGGCTTAGGGTACGGGTTCGGGTACGGCATAGGGTATGGGTTAGGGTTAGGGTTAGGGTTAGTTTGAGGGTTAGGGCTCGGTTTAGGGTACGGGTTAGGAGTAGGGTACGTGTTAGGGTTAGGGTAGGGGTTAGGGTTAGGGTACGCGTTAGGGTTAGGGTAGTTATTAAACCTATCCCACTCCCTAGATACCCCTTAGCACGTCAAGGAATATTATTTGGGGGTCCAGCCATGGAGAAGAGTTTAGACAGTAGGAGAAGATAAGGAACACACCCATTATCAAGAAATCACATTAGGATTCTCTTTTTAACCTGTTCCTTAAAACACTAGTGCTTAGGAAATCTATTGGAGGCAAAGCAGTCAAGGGTAGCTTAGGGTTAGGGTTAGGGTTAGGGTTAGGGTTAGGGTACGGCTTAGGGTACGGGTTCGGGTACGGGTTCGTGTACGCTGTAGGGTATGGGTTAGGGTTAGGTTTAGGGTTAGTTTGAAGGTTAGGGCTCGGTTTAGGGTACGGGTTAGGATTAGGGTTCGTGTTAGGGTTAGGGTAGGGGTTAGGGTTAGGGTACGCGTTAGGGTTAGGGTAGTTATTAAATCTTTCCCACTCTCTAGAT
The DNA here is from genome assembly GCF_028021215.1 of Eschrichtius robustus. Taxonomy (NCBI): domain Eukaryota; kingdom Metazoa; phylum Chordata; class Mammalia; order Artiodactyla; family Eschrichtiidae; genus Eschrichtius; species Eschrichtius robustus. Next base: position 105,436 of record NW_027175542.1, read on the forward strand.
ACCCCTTAGCACGTCAAGGAATATTATTTGGGGGTCCAGCCATGGAGAAGAGTTTAGACACTAGGAGAAGATAAGGAACACACCCATTATCAAGAAATCACATTAGGATTCTCTTTTTAACCTGTTCCTTAAAACACTAGTGCTTAGGAAATCTATTGGAGGCAGAAGCAGTCAAGGGTAGCTTAGGGTTAGGGTTAGGGTTAGGGCTAGGGTTAGGACACGGCTTAGGGTACGGGTTCGGGTACGGGTTCGTGTACGGCGTAGGGTATGGGTTTGGGTTAGTGTTAGGGTTAGTTTGAAGGTTAGGGCTCGGTTTAGGGTACGGGTTAGGATTAGGGTTCGTGTTAGGGTTAGGGTAGGGGTTAGGGTTAGGGTAGTTATTAAACCTATCCCACTCTCTAGATACCCCTTAGCACGTCAAGGAATATTATTTGGGGGTCCAGCCATGGAGAAGAGTTTAGACACTAGGAGAAGATAAGGAACACACCCATTATTAAGAAATCACATTAGGATTCTCTTTTTAACCTGTTCCTTAAAACACTAGTGCTTAGGTAATCTATTGGAGGCAGAAGCAGTCAAGGGTAGCTTAGGGTTAGGGTTTGGGTTAGGGTACGGCTTAGGGTACGGGTTCGGGTATGGGTTCGGGTACGGGTTTGGGTATGGCGTAGGGTATGGGTTAGGGTTAGGGTTAGGGTTAGTTTGAGGGTTAGGGCTCGGTTTAGGGTACGGGTTAGGATTAGGGTACGTGTTAGGGTTAGGGTAGGGGTTAGGGTTAGGGTACGCGTTAGGGTTAGGGTAGTTATTAAACCTATCCCACTCTCTAGATACCCCTTAGCACGTCAAGGAATATCATTTGGGGGTCCAGCCATGGAGAAGAGTTTAGACACTAGGAGAAGATAAGGAACACACCCATTATCAAGAAATCACATTAGGATTCTCTTTTTAACCTGTTCCTTAAAACACTAGTGCTTAGGAAATCTATTGGAGGCAGAAGCAGTCAAGGGTAGCTTAGGTTTAGGGTTAGGGTTAGGGCTAGGGTTAGGACACGGCTTAGGGTACGGGTTCGGGTACGGGTTCGTGTACGGCGTAGGGTATGGGTTTGGGTTAGGGTTAGGGTTAGATTGAAGGTTAGGGCTCGGTTTAGGGTACGGGTTAGGATTAGGGTTCGTGTTAGGGTTAGGGTAGGTGTTAGGGTTATGGTACGCGTTAGGGTTAGGGTAGTTATTAAACCTATCCCACTCTCTAGATACCCCTTAGCACGTCAAGGAATATTATTTGGGGGTCCAGCCATGGAGAAGAGTTTAGACACTAGGAGAAGATAAGGAACACACCCATTATCCTGAAATCACATTAGGATTCTCTTTTTAACCTGTTCCTTAATACACTAGTGCTTAGGAAATCTATTGGAGGCAGAAGCAGTCAAGGGTAGCTTAGGGTTAGGGTTACGGTTAGGGTTAGGGTTAGGGTATGGCTTAGGGTACGGGTTCGGGTACGGGTTCGGGTACGGCGTAGGGTATGGGTTAGGGTTAGGGTTAGGGTTAGTTTGAGGGTTAGGGCTCGGTTTAGGGTACGGGTTAGGATTAGGGTACGTGTTAGGGTTAGGGTAGGGGTTAGGGTTAGGTTACGCGTTAGGGTTAGGGTAGTTATTAAACCTATCCCACTCTCTAGATACCCCTTAGCACGTCAAGGAATATTATTTGGGGGACCAGCCATGGAGAAGAGTTTAGACACTAGGAGAAGATAAGGAACACACCCATTATCAAGAAATCACATTAGGATTCTCTTTTTAACCTGTTCCTTAAAACACTAGTGCTTAGGAAATCTATTGGAGGCAGAAGCAGTCAAGGGTAGCTTAGGGTTAGCGTTAGGGTTAGGGTACGGCTTAGGGTACGGGTTCGGGTACGGGTTCGGGTACGGGTTCGGGTACGGCGTAGGGTATGGGTTAGGTTTAGGGTTAGGGTTAGTTTGAGGGTTAGGGCTCGGTTTAGGTTACGGGTTAGGATTAGGGTACGTGTTAGGGTTAGGGTAGGGGTTAGGGTTAGGGTACGCGTTAGGGTTAGGGTAGTTATTAAACATATCCCACTCTCTAGATACCCCTTAGCACGTCAAGGAATATTATTTGGGTGTCCAGCCATGGAGAAGAGTTTAGACACTAGGAGAAGATAAGGAACACACCCATTATCAAGAAATCACATTAGGATTCTCTTTTTAACCTGTTCCTTAAAACACTAGTGCTTAGGAAATCTATTGGAGGCAGAAGCAGTCAAGGGTAGCTTAGGGTTAGGGTTTCGGTTAGGGTACGGCTTAAGGTACGGGTTCGGGTACGGGTTTGGGTATGGCGTAGGATATGGGTTAGGGTTAGGTTTAGGGTTAGTTTGAGGGTTAGGGCTCGGTTTAGGGTACGGGTTAGGATTAGGGTACGTGTTAGGTTTAGGGTAGGGGATAGGGTTAGGGTACGCATTAGGGTTAGGGTAGTTATTAAACCTATCCCACTCTCTAGATACCCCTTAGCACGTCAAGGAATATTATTTGGGTGTCCAGCCATGGAGAAGAGTTTAGACACTAGGAGAAGATAAGGAACACACCCATTATCAAGAAATCACATTAGGATTCTCTTTTTAACCTTTTCCTTAAAACAATAGTGCTTAGGAAATCTATTGGAGGCAGAAGCAGTCAAGGGTAGCTTAGGGTTAGGGTTAGGGTTAGGGCTAGGGTTAGGACACGGCTTAGGGTACGGGTTCGGGTACGGGTTCGTGTACGGCGTAGGGTATGGGTTTGGGTTAGTGTTAGGGTTAGTTTGAAGGTTAGGGCTCGGTTTAGGGTACGGGTTAGGATTAGGGTACGTGTTAGGGTTAGGGTAGTGGTTAGGGTTAGGGTACGCGTTAGGGTTAGGGTAGTTATTAAACCTATCCCACTCTCTAGATACCCCTTAGCACGTCAAGGAATATTATTTGGGGGTCCAGCCATGGAGAAGAGTTTAGACACTAGGAGAAGATAAGGAACACACCCATTATCAAGAAATCACATTAGGATTCTCTTTTTAACCTGTTCCTTAAAACACTAGTGCTTAGGAAATCTATTGGAGGCAGAAGCAGTCAAGGGTAGCTTAGGGTTAGGGTTAGGGTTAGTGTTAGGGTACGGGTTAGGAGTAGGGTACGTGTTAGGTTTAGGGTAGGGGTTAGGGTTAGGGTACGCGTTAGGGTTAGGGTAGTTATTAAACCTATCCCACTCCCTAGATACCCCTTAGCACGTCAAGGAATATTATTTGGGGGTCCAGCCATGGAGAAGAGTTTAGACAGTAGGAGAAGATAAGGAACACACGCATTATCAAGAAATCACATTAGGATTCTCTTTTTAACCTGTTCCTTAAAACACTAGTGCTTAGGAAATCTATTGGAGGCAAAGCAGTCAAGGGTAGCTTAGGCTTAGGGTTAGGGTTAGGGTTAGGGTTAGGGTACGGCTTAGGGTACGGGTTCGGGTACGGGTTCGTGTACGCTGTAGGGTATGGGTTAGGGTTAGGGTTAGGGTTAGTTTGAAGGTTAGGGCTCGGTTTAGGGTACGGGTTAGGATTAGGGTTCGTGTTAGGGTTAGGGTAGGGGTTAGGGTTAGGGTACGCGTTAGGGTTAGGGTAGTTATTAAACCTATCCCACTCTCTAGATACCCCTTAGCACGTCAAGGAATATTATTTGGGGGTCCAGCCATGGAGAAGAGTTTAGACACTAGGAGAAGATAAGGAACACACCCATTATCAAGAAATCACATTAGGATTCTCTTTTTAACCTGTTCCTTAAAACACTAGTGCTTAGGAAATCTATTGGAGGCAGAAGCAGTCAAGGGTAGCTTAGGGTTAGGGTTAGGGTTAGGGCTAGGGTTAGGACACGGCTTAGGGTACGGGTTCGGGTACGGGTTCGTGTACGGCGTAGGGTATGGGTTTGGGTTAGGGTTAGGGTTAGTTTGAAGGTTAGGGCTCGGTTTAGGGTACGGGTTAGGATTAGGATTCGTGTTAGGGTTACGGTAGGGGTTAGGGTTAGGGTACGCGTTAGGGTTAGGGTAGTTATTAAACCTATCCCACTCTGTAGATACCCCTTAGCACGTCAAGTAATATTATTTGGGGGTCCAGCCATGGAGAAGAGTTTAGACACTAGGAGAAGATAAGGAACACACCCATTATCCTGAAATCACATTAGGATTCTCTTTTTAACCTGTTCCTTAATACACTAGTGCTTAGGAAATCTATTGGAGGTAGAAGCAGTCAAGGGTAGCTTAGGGTTAGGGTTACGGTTAGGGTTAGGGTTAGGGTTATTGTTAGGGTAAGGCTTAGGGTACGGGTTCGGGTACGGCATAGGGTATGGGTTAGGGTTAGGGTTAGGGTTAGTTTGAGGGTTAGGGCTCGGTTTAGGGTACGGGTTAGGAGTAGGGTACGTGTTAGGGTTAGGGTAGGGGTTAGGGTTAGGGTACGCGTTAGGGTTAGGGTAGTTATTAAACCTATCCCACTCCCTAGATACCCCTTAGCACGTCAAGGAATATTATTTGGGGGTCCAGCCATGGAGAAGAGTTTAGACACTAGGAGAAGATAAGGAACACACCCATTATCCTGAAATCACATTAGGATTCTCTTTTTAACCTGTTCCTTAAAACACTAGTGCTTAGGAAATCTATTGGAGGCAGAAGCAGTCAAGGGTAGCTTAGGGTTAGGGTTAGGGTTAGGGTTAGGGTTAGGGTACGGCTTAGGGTACGGGTTCGGGTACGGGTTCGGGTACGGCGTAGGGTATGGGTTAGGGTTAGGATTAGGGTTAGTTTGAGGGTTAGGGCTCGGTTTAGGGTATGGGTTAGGATTAGGGTACGGGTTAGGGTTAGGGTAGGGGTTAGGGTTAGGGTACGCGTTAGGGTTAGGGTAGTTATTAAACCTATCCCACTCTCTAGATACCCCTTAGCACGTCAAGGAATATTATTTGGGCGTCCAGCCATGGAGAAGAGTTTAGACACTAGGAGAAGATAAGGAACACACCCATTATCAAGAAATCACATTAGGATTCTCTTTTTAACCTGTTCCTTAAAACACTAGTGCTTAGGAAATCTATTGGAGGCAGAAGCAGTCAAGGTTAGCTTAGGGTTAGGGTTAGGGTTAGGGTTAGGGTTAGCTTTAGGGTACGGCTTAGGGTACGGGTTCGGGTACGGGTTCGGGTACGGCGTAGGTATGGGTTAGGGTTAGGGTTAGGGTTAGTTTGAGGGTTAGGGCTCGGTTTAGGGTACGGGTTAGGATTAGGGTACGTGTTAGGGTTAGGGTACGCGTTAGGGTTAGGGTAGTTATTAAACCTATCCCACTCTCTAGATACCCCTTAGCACGTCAAGGAATATTATTTGGGTGTCCAGACATGGAGAAGAATTTAGACACTAGGAGAAGATAAGGAACACACCCATTATCAAGAAATCACATTAGGATTCTCTTTTTACCCTGTTCCTTAAAACAGTAGTGCTTAGGAAATCTATTGGAGGAAGAAGCAGTCAAGGGTAGCTTAGGGTTAGGGTTAGGGTTAGGGTTAGGGTTAGGGTACGGGTTCGGGTACGGTTTCGTGTACGGCGTAGGGTATGGGTTAGGGTTAGTGTTAGGGTTAGTTTGAAGGTTAGGGCTCGGTTTAGGGTACGGGTTAGGATTAGGGTTCGTGTTAGGGTTAGGGTAGGGGTTAGGGTTAGGGTACGCGTTAGGGTTAGGGTAGTTATTAAACCTATCCCACTCTCTAGATAACCCTTAGCACGTCAAGGAATATTATTTGGGGGTCCAGCCATGGAGAAGAGTTTAGACACTAGGAGAAGATAAGGAACACACCCATTATCAAGAAATCACATTAGGATTCTCTTTTTAACCTGTTCCTTAAAACACTAGTGCTTAGGAAATCTATTGGAGGCAGAAGCAGTCAAGGGTAGCTTAGGGTTAGGGTTAGGGTTAGGGCTAGGGTTAGGACACGGCTTAGGGTACGGGTTCGGGTACGGGTTCGTGTACGGCGTAGGGTATGGGTTTGGGTTAGGGTTAGGGTTAGTTTGAAGGTTAGGGCTCGGTTTAGGGTACGGGTTAGGATTAGGATTCGTGTTAGGGTTAGGGTAGGGGTTAGGGTTAGGGTACGCGTTAGGGTTAGGGTAGTTATTAAACCTATCCCACTCTCTAGATACCCCTTAGCACGTCAAGGAATATTATTTGGGGGTCCAGCCATGGAGAAGAGTTTAGACACTAGGAGAAGATAAGGAACACACCCATTATCCTGAAATCACATTAGGATTCTCTTTTTAACCTGTTCCTTAATACACTAGTGCTTAGGAAATCTATTGGAGGCAGAAGCAGTCAAGGGTAGCTTAGGGTTAGGGTTACGGTTAGGGTTAGGGTTAGGGTTATTGTTAGGGTAAGGCTTAGGGTACGGGTTCGGGTACGGCATAGGGTATGGGTTAGGGTTAGGGTTAGGGTTAGTTTGAGGGTTAGGGCTCGGTTTAGGGTACGGGTTAGGAGTAGGGTACGTGTTAGGGTTAGGGTAGGGGTTAGGGTTAGGGTACGCGTTAGGGTTAGGGTAGTTATTAAACCTATCCCACTCCCTAGATACCCCTTAACACGTCAAGGAATATTATTTGGGGGTCCAGCCATGGAGAAGAGTTTAGACAGTAGGAGAAGATAAGGAACACACCCATTATCAAGAAATCACATTAGGATTCTCTTTTTAACCTGTTCCTTAAAACACTAGTGATTAGGAAATCTATTGGAGGCAAAGCAGTCAAGGGTAGCTTAGGGTTAGGGTTAGGGTTAGGGTTAGGGTTAGGGTACGGCTTAGGGTACGGGTTCGGGTACGGGTTCGTGTACGCTGTAGGGTATGGGTTAGGGTTAGTGTTAGGGTTAGTTTGAAGGTTAGGGCTCGGTTTAGGGTACGGGTTTGGATTAGGGTTCGTGTTAGGGTTAGGGTAGGGGTTAGGGTTAGGGTACGCGTTAGGGTTAGGGTAGTTATTAAATCTTTCCCACTCTCTAGATACCCCTTAGCACGTCAAGGAATATTATTTGGGGGTCCAGCCATAGAGAAGAGTTTAGACACTAGGAGAAGATAAGGAACACACCCATTATCAAGAAATCACATTAGGATTCTCTTTTTAACCTGTTCCTTAAAACACTAGTGCTTAGGAAATCTATTGGAGGCAGAAGCAGTCAAGGGTAGCTTAGGGTTAGGGTTAGGGTTAGGGCTAGGGTTAGGACACGGCTTAGGGTACGGGTTCGGGTACGGGTTCGTGTACGGCGTAGGGTATGGGTTTGGGTTAGGGTTAGGATTAGTTTGAAGGTCAGGGCTCGGTTTAGGGTACGGGTTAGGATTATGGTTCGTGTTAGGGTTAGGGTAGGTGTTAGGGTTAGGGTACGCGTTAGGGTTAGGGTAGTTATTAAACCTATCCCACTCTCTAGATACCCCTTAGCACGTCAAGGAATATTATTTGGGGGTCCAGCCATGGAGAAGAGTTTAGACACTAGGAGAAGATAAGGAACACACCCATTATCCTGAAATCACATTAGGATTCTCTTTTTAACCTGTTCCTTAATACACTAGTGCTTAGGAAATCTATTGGAGGCAGAAGCAGTCAAGGGTAGCTTAGGGTTAGGGTTACGGTTAGGGTTAGGGTTAGGGTATGGCTTAGGGTACGGGTTCGGGTACGGGTTCGGGTACGGCGTAGGGTATGGGTTAGGGTTAGGGTTAGGGTTAGTTTGAGGGTTAGGGCTCGGTTTAGGGTACGGGTTAGGATTAGGGTACGTGTTAGGGTTAGGGTAGGGGTTAGGGTTAGGTTACGCGTTAGGGTTAGGGTAGTTATTAAACCTATCCCACTCTCTAGATACCCCTTAGCACGTCAAGGAATATTATTTGGGGGACCAGCCATGGAGAAGAGTTTAGACACTAGGAGAAGATAAGGAACACACCCATTATCAAGAAATCACATTAGGATTCTCTTTTTAACCTGTTCCTTAAAACACTAGTGCTTAGGAAATCTATTGGAGGCAGAAGCAGTCAAGGGTAGCATAGGGTTAGCGTTAGGGTTAGGGTACGGCTTAGGGTACGGGTTCGGGTACGGGTTCGGGTACGGGTTCGGGTACGGCGTAGGGTATGGGTTAGGTTTAGGGTTAGGGTTAGTTTGAGGGTTAGGGCTCGGTTTAGGTTACGGGTTAGGATTAGGGTACGTGTTAGGGTTAGGGTAGGGGTTAGGGTTAGGGTACGCGTTAGGGTTAGGGTAGTTATTAAACATATCCCACTCTCTAGATACCCCTTAGCACGTCAAGGAATATTATTTGGGGGTCCAGCCATGGAGAAGAGTTTAGACACTAGGAGAAGATAAGGAACACACCCGTTATCAAGAAATCACATTAGGATTCTCTTTTTAACCTGTTCCTTAAAACACTAGTGCTTAGGAAATCTATTGGAGGCAGAAGCAGTCAAGGGTAGCTTAGGGTTAGGGTTTCGGTTAGGGTACGGCTTAAGGTACGGGTTCGGGTACGGGTTCGGGTACGGGTTTGGGTATGGCGTAGGATATGGGTTAGGGTTAGGTTTAGGGTTAGTTTGAGGGTTAGGGCTCGGTTTAGGGTACGGGTTAGGATTAGGGTACGTGTTAGGTTTAGGGTAGGGGATAGGGTTAGGGTACGCATTAGGGTTAGGGTAGTTATTAAACCTATCCCACTCTCTAGATACCCCTTAGCACGTCAAGGAATATTATTTGGGTGTCCAGCCATGGAGAAGAGTTTAGACACTAGGAGAAGATAAGGAACACACCCATTATCAAGAAATCACATTAGGATTCTCTTTTTAACCTTTTCCTTAAAACAATAGTGCTTAGGAAATCTATTGGAGGCAGAAGCAGTCAAGGGTAGCTTAGGGTTAGGGTTAGGGTTAGGGCTAGGGTTAGGACACGGCTTAGGGTACGGGTTCGGGTACGGGTTCGTGTACGGCGTAGGGTATGGGTTTGGGTTAGTGTTAGGGTTAGTTTGAAGGTTAGGGCTCGGTTTAGGGTACGGGTTAGGATTAGGGTACGTGTTAGGGTTAGGGTAGGGGTTAGGGTTAGGGTACGCGTTAGGGTTAGGGTAGTTATTAAACCTATCCCACTCTCTAGATACCCCTTAGCACGTCAAGGAATATTATTTGGGGGTCCAGCCATGGAGAAGAGTTTAGACACTAGGAGAAGATAAGGAACACACCCATTATCAAGAAATCACATTAGGATTCTCTTTTTAACCTGTTCCTTAAAACACTAGTGCTTAGGAAATCTATTGGAGGCAGAAGCAGTCAAGGGTAGCTTAGGGTTAGGGTTAGGGTTAGTGTTAGGGTACGGGTTAGGAGTAGGGTACGTGTTAGGGTTAGGGTAGGGGTTAGGGTTAGGGTACGCGTTAGGGTTAGGGTAGTTATTAAACCTATCCCACTCCCTAGATACCCCTTAGCACGTCAAGGAATATTATTTGGGGGTCCAGCCATGGAGAAGAGTTTAGACAGTAGGAGAAGATAAGGAACACACGCATTATCAAGAAATCACATTAGGATTCTCTTTTTAACCTGTTCCTTAAAACACTAGTGCTTAGGAAATCTATTGGAGGCAAAGCAGTCAAGGGTAGCTTAGGGTTAGGGTTAGGGTTAGGGTTAGGGTTAGGGTACGGCTTAGGGTACGGGTTCGGGTACGGGTTCGTGTACGCTGTAGGGTATGGGTTAGGGTTAGGGTTAGGGTTAGTTTGAAGGTTAGGGCTCGGTTTAGGGTACGGGTTAGGATTAGGGTTCGTGTTAGGGTTAGGGTAGGGGTTAGGGTTAGGGTACGCGTTAGGGTTAGGGTAGTTATTAAACCTATCCCACTCTCTAGATACCCCTTAGCACGTCAAGGAATATTATTTGGGGGTCCAGCCATGGAGAAGAGTTTAGACACTAGGAGAAGATAAGGAACACACCCATTATCAAGAAATCACATTAGGATTCTCTTTTTAACCTGTTCCTTAAAACACTAGTGCTTAGGAAATCTATTGGAGGCAGAAGCAGTCAAGGGTAGCTTAGGGTTAGGGTTAGGGTTAGGGCTAGGGTTAGGACACGGCTTAGGGTACGGGTTCGGGTACGGGTTCGTGTACGGCGTAGGGTATGGGTTTGGGTTAGTGTTAGGGTTAGTTTGAAGGTTAGGGCTCGGTTTAGGGTACGGGTTAGGATTAGGGTTCGTGTTAGGGTTAGGGTAGGGGTTAGGGTTAGGGTAGTTATTAAACCTATCCCACTCTCTAGATACCCCTTAGCACGTCAAGGAATATTATTTGGGGGTCCAGCCATGGAGAAGAGTTTAGACACTAGGAGAAGATAAGGAACACACCCATTATTAAGAAATCACATTAGGATTCTCTTTTTAACCTGTTCCTTAAAACACTAGTGCTTAGGTAATCTATTGGAGGCAGAAGCAGTCAAGGGTAGCTTAGGGTTAGGGTTTGGGTTAGGGTACGGCTTAGGGTACGGGTTCGGGTACGGGTTCGGGTACGGGTTTGGGTATGGCGTAGGGTATGGGTTAGGGTTAGGGTTAGGGTTAGTTTGAGGGTTAGGGCTCGGTTTAGGGTACGGGTTAGGATTAGGGTACGTGTTAGGGTTAGGGTAGGGGTTAGGGTTAGGGTACGCGTTAGGGTTAGGGTAGTTATTAAACCTATCCCACTCTCTAGATACCCCTTAGCACGTCAAGGAATATCATTTGGGGGTCCAGCCATGGAGAAGAGTTTAGACACTAGGAGAAGATAAGGAACACACCCATTATCAAGAAATCACATTAGGATTCTCTTTTTAACCTGTTCCTTAAAACACTAGTGCTTAGGAAATCTATTGGAGGCAGAAGCAGTCAAGGGTAGCTTAGGGTTAGGGTTAGGGTTAGGGCTAGGGTTAGGACACGGCTTAGGGTACGGGTTCGGGTACGGGTTCGTGTACGGCGTAGGGTATGGGTTTGGGTTAGGGTTAGGGTTAGTTTGAAGGTTAGGGCTCGGTTTAGGGTACGGGTTAGGATTAGGGTTCGTGTTAGGGTTAGGGTAGGTGTTAGGGTTAGGGTACGCGTTAGGGTTAGGGTAGTTATTAAACCTATCCCACTCTCTAGATACCCCTTAGCACGTCAAGGAATATTATTTGGGGGTCCAGCCATGGAGAAGAGTTTAGACAATAGGAGAAGATAAGGAACACACCCATTATCCTGAAATCACATTAGGATTCTCTTTTTAACCTGTTCCTTAATACACTAGTGCTTAGGAAATCTATTGGAGGCAGAAGCAGTCAAGGGTAGCTTAGGGTTAGGGTTACGGTTAGGGTTAGGGTTAGGGTATGGCTTAGGGTACGGGTTCGGGTACGGGTTCGGGTACGGCGTAGGGTATGGGTTAGGGTTAGGGTTAGGGTTAGTTTGAGGGTTAGGGCTCGGTTTAGGGTACGGGTTAGGATTAGGGTACGTGTTAGGGTTAGGGTAGGGGTTAGGGTTAGGTTACGCGTTAGGGTTAGGGTAGTTATTAAACCTATCCCACTCTCTAGATACCCCTTAGCACGTCAAGGAATATTATTTGGGGGACCAGCCATGGAGAAGAGTTTAGACACTAGGAGAAGATAAGGAACACACCCATTATCAAGAAATCACTTTAGGATTCTCTTTTTAACCTGTTCCTTAAAACACTAGTGCTTAGGAAATCTATTGGAGGCAGAAGCAGTCAAGGGTAGCATAGGGTTAGCGTTAGGGTTAGGGTACGGCTTAGGGTACGGGTTCGGGTACGGGTTCGGGTACGGGTTCGGGTACGGCGTAGGGTATGGGTTAGGTTTAGGGTTAGGGTTAGTTTGAGGGTTAGGGCTCGGTTTAGGTTACGGGTTAGGATTAGGGTACGTGTTAGGGTTAGGGTAGGAGTTAGGGTTAGGGTACGCGTTAGGGTTAGGGTAGTTATTAAACATATCCCACTCTCTAGATACCCCTTAGCACGTCAAGGAATATTATTTGGGGTTCCACCCATGGAGAAGAGTTTAGACACTAGGAGAAGATAAGGAACACACCCATTATCAAGAAATCACATTAGGATTCTCTTTTTAACCTGTTCCTTAAAACACTAGTGCTTAGGAAATCTATTGGAGGCAGAAGCAGTAAAGGGTAGCTTAGGGTTAGGGTTTCGGTTAGGGTACGGCTTAAGGTACGGGTTCGGGTGCGGGTTCGGGTACGGGTTTGGGTATGGCGTAGGATATGGGTTAGGGTTAGGTTTAGGGTTAGTTTGAGGGTTAGGGCTCGGTTTAGGGTACGGGTTAGGATTAGGGTACGTGTTAGGTTTAGGGTAGGGGATAGGGTTAGGGTACGCATTAGGGTTAGGGTAGTTATTAAACCTATCCCACTCTCTAGATACCCCTTAGCACGTCAAGGAATATTATTTGGGTGTCCAGCCATGGAGAAGAGTTTAGACACTAGGAGAAGATAAGGAACACACCCATTATCAAGAAATCACATTAGGATTTTCTTTTTAACCTTTTCCTTAAAACAATAGTGCTTAGGAAATCTATTGGAGGCAGAAGCAGTCAAGGGTAGCTTAGGGTTAGGGTTAGGGTTAGGGCTAGGGTTAGGACACGGCTTAGGGTACGGGTTCGGGTACGGGTTCGTGTACGGCGTAGGGTATGGGTTTGGGTTAGTGTTAGGGTTAGTTTGAAGGTTAGGGCTCGGTTTAGGGTACGGGTTAGGATTAGGGTACGTGTTAGGGTTAGGGTAGGGGTTAGGGTTAGGGTACGCGTTAGGGTTAGGGTAGTTATTAAACCTATCCCACTCTCTAGATACCCCTTAGCACGTCAAGGAATATTATTTGGGGGTCCAGCCATGGAGAAGAGTTTAGACACTAGGAGAAGATAAGGAACACACCCATTATCAAGAAATCACATTAGGATTCTCTTTTTAACCTGTTCCTTAAAACACTAGTGCTTAGGAAATCTATTGGAGGCAGAAGCAGTCAAGGGTAGCTTAGGGTTAGGGTTAGGGTTAGTGTTAGGGTACGGGTTAGGAGTAGGGTACGTGTTAGGTTTAGGGTAGGGGTTAGGGTTAGGGTACGCGTTAGGGTTAGGGTAGTTATTAAACCTATCCCACTCCCTAGATACCCCTTAGCACGTCAAGGAATATTATTTGGGGGTCCAGCCATGGAGAAGAGTTTAGACAGTAGGAGAAGATAAGGAACACACGCATTATCAAGAAATCACATTAGGATTCTCTTTTTAACCTGTTCCTTAAAACACTAGTGCTTAGGAAATCTATTGGAGGCAAAGCAGTCAAGGGTAGCTTAGGGTTAGGGTTAGGGTTAGGGTTAGGGTTAGGGTACGGCTTAGGGTACGGGTTCGGGTACGGGTTCGTGTACGCTGTAGGGTATGGGTTAGGGTTAGGGTTAGGGTTAGTTTGAAGGTTAGGGCTCGGTTTAGGGTACGGGTTAGGATTAGGGTTCGTGTTAGGGTTAGGGTAGGGGTTAGGGTTAGGGTACGCGTTAGGGTTAGGGTAGTTATTAAACCTATCCCACTCTCTAGATACCCCTTAGCACGTCAAGGAATATTATTTGGGGGTCCAGCCATGGAGAAGAGTTTAGACACTAGGAGAAGATAAGGAACACACCCATTATCAAGAAATCACATTAGGATTCTCTTTTTAACCTGTTCCTTAAAACACTAGTGCTTAGGAAATCTATTGGAGGCAGAAGCAGTCAAGGGTAGCTTAGGGTTAGGGTTAGGGTTAGGGCTAGGGTTAGGACACGGCTTAGGGTACGGGTTCGGGTACGGGTTCGTGTACGGCGTAGGGTATGGGTTTGGGTTAGGGTTAGGGTTAGTTTGAAGGTTAGGGCTCGGTTTAGGGTACGGGTTAGGATTAGGATTCGTGTTAGGGTTACGGTAGGGGTTAGGGTTAGGGTACGCGTTAGGGTTAGGGTAGTTATTAAACCTATCCCACTCTGTAGATACCCCTTAGCACGTCAAGTAATATTATTTGGGGGTCCAGCCATGGAGAAGAGTTTAGACACTAGGAGAAGATAAGGAACACACCCATTATCCTGAAATCACATTAGGATTCTCTTTTTAACCTGTTCCTTAATACACTAGTGCTTAGGAAATCTATTGGAGGTAGAAGCAGTCAAGGGTAGCTTAGGGTTAGGGTTACGGTTAGGGTTAGGGTTAGGGTTATTGTTAGGGTAAGGCTTAGGGTACGGGTTCGGGTACGGCATAGGGTATGGGTTAGGGTTAGGGTTAGGGTTAGTTTGAGGGTTAGGGCTCGGTTTAGGGTACGGGTTAGGAGTAGGGTACGTGTTAGGGTTAGGGTAGGGGTTAGGGTTAGGGTACGCGTTAGGGTTAGGGTAGTTATTAAACCTATCCCACTCCCTAGATACCCCTTAGCACGTCAAGGAATATTATTTGGGGGTCCAGCCATGGAGAAGAGTTTAGACACTAGGAGAAGATAAGGAACACACCCATTATCCTGAAATCACATTAGGATTCTCTTTTTAACCTGTTCCTTAAAACACTAGTGCTTAGGAAATCTATTGGAGGCAGAAGCAGTCAAGGGTAGCTTAGGGTTAGGGTTAGGGTTAGGGTTAGGGTTAGGGTACGGCTTAGGGTACGGGTTCGGGTACGGGTTCGGGTACGGCGTAGGGTATGGGTTAGGGTTAGGATTAGGGTTAGTTTGAGGGTTAGGGCTCGGTTTAGGGTATGGGTTAGGATTAGGGTACGGGTTAGGGTTAGGGTAGGGGTTAGGGTTAGGGTACGCGTTAGGGTTAGGGTAGTTATTAAACCTATCCCACTCTCTAGATACCCCTTAGCACGTCAAGGAATATTATTTGGGCGTCCAGCCATGGAGAAGAGTTTAGACACTAGGAGAAGATAAGGAACACACCCATTATCAAGAAATCACATTAGGATTCTCTTTTTAACCTGTTCCTTAAAACACTAGTGCTTAGGAAATCTATTGGAGGCAGAAGCAGTCAAGGTTAGCTTAGGGTTAGGGTTAGGGTTAGGGTTAGGGTTAGCTTTAGGGTACGGCTTAGGGTACGGGTTCGGGTACGGGTTCGGGTACGGCGTAGGTATGGGTTAGGGTTAGGGTTAGGGTTAGTTTGAGGGTTAGGGCTCGGTTTAGGGTACGGGTTAGGATTAGGGTACGTGTTAGGGTTAGGGTACGCGTTAGGGTTAGGGTAGTTATTAAACCTATCCCACTCTCTAGATACCCCTTAGCACGTCAAGGAATATTATTTGGGTGTCCAGACATGGAGAAGAATTTAGACACTAGGAGAAGATAAGGAACACACCCATTATCAAGAAATCACATTAGGATTCTCTTTTTACCCTGTTCCTTAAAACAGTAGTGCTTAGGAAATCTATTGGAGGAAGAAGCAGTCAAGGGTAGCTTAGGGTTAGGGTTAGGGTTAGGGTTAGGGTTAGGGTACGGGTTCGGGTACGGTTTCGTGTACGGCGTAGGGTATGGGTTAGGGTTAGTGTTAGGGTTAGTTTGAAGGTTAGGGCTCGGTTTAGGGTACGGGTTAGGATTAGGGTTCGTGTTAGGGTTAGGGTAGGGGTTAGGGTTAGGGTACGCGTTAGGGTTAGGGTAGTTATTAAACCTATCCCACTCTCTAGATAACCCTTAGCACGTCAAGGAATATTATTTGGGGGTCCAGCCATGGAGAAGAGTTTAGACACTAGGAGAAGATAAGGAACACACCCATTATCAAGAAATCACATTAGGATTCTCTTTTTAACCTGTTCCTTAAAACACTAGTGCTTAGGAAATCTATTGGAGGCAGAAGCAGTCAAGGGTAGCTTAGGGTTAGGGTTAGGGTTAGGGCTAGGGTTAGGACACGGCTTAGGGTACGGGTTCGGGTACGGGTTCGTGTACGGCGTAGGGTATGGGTTTGGGTTAGGGTTAGGGTTAGTTTGAAGGTTAGGGCTCGGTTTAGGGTACGGGTTAGGATTAGGATTCGTGTTAGGGTTAGGGTAGGGGTTAGGGTTAGGGTACGCGTTAGGGTTAGGGTAGTTATTAAACCTATCCCACTCTCTAGATACCCCTTAGCACGTCAAGGAATATTATTTGGGGGTCCAGCCATGGAGAAGAGTTTAGACACTAGGAGAAGATAAGGAACACACCCATTATCCTGAAATCACATTAGGATTCTCTTTTTAACCTGTTCCTTAATACACTAGTGCTTAGGAAATCTATTGGAGGCAGAAGCAGTCAAGGGTAGCTTAGGGTTAGGGTTACGGTTAGGGTTAGGGTTAGGGTTATTGTTAGGGTAAGGCTTAGGGTACGGGTTCGGGTACGGCATAGGGTATGGGTTAGGGTTAGGGTTAGGGTTAGTTTGAGGGTTAGGGCTCGGTTTAGGGTACGGGTTAGGAGTAGGGTACGTGTTAGGGTTAGGGTAGGGGTTAGGGTTAGGGTACGCGTTAGGGTTAGGGTAGTTATTAAACCTATCCCACTCCCTAGATACCCCTTAACACGTCAAGGAATATTATTTGGGGGTCCAGCCATGGAGAAGAGTTTAGACAGTAGGAGAAGATAAGGAACACACCCATTATCAAGAAATCACATTAGGATTCTCTTTTTAACCTGTTCCTTAAAACACTAGTGCTTAGGAAATCTATTGGAGGCAAAGCAGTCAAGGGTAGCTTAGGGTTAGGGTTAGGGTTAGGGTTAGGGTTAGGGTACGGCTTAGGGTACGGGTTCGGGTACGGGTTCGTGTACGCTGTAGGGTATGGGTTAGGGTTAGGGTTAGGGTTAGTTTGAAGGTTAGGGCTCGGTTTAGGGTACGGGTTTGGATTAGGGTTCGTGTTAGGGTTAGGGTAGGGGTTAGGGTTAGGGTACGCGTTAGGGTTAGGGTAGTTATTAAATCTTTCCCACTCTCTAGATACCCCTTAGCACGTCAAGGAATATTATTTGGGGGTCCAGCCATAGAGAAGAGTTTAGACACTAGGAGAAGATAAGGAACACACCCATTATCAAGAAATCACATTAGGATTCTCTTTTTAACCTGTTCCTTAAAACACTAGTGCTTAGGAAATCTATTGGAGGCAGAAGCAGTCAAGGGTAGCTTAGGGTTAGGGTTAGGGTTAGGGCTAGGGTTAGGACACGGCTTAGGGTACGGGTTCGGGTACGGGTTCGTGTACGGCGTAGGGTATGGGTTTGGGTTAGGGTTAGGATTAGTTTGAAGGTCAGGGCTCGGTTTAGGGTACGGGTTAGGATTATGGTTCGTGTTAGGGTTAGGGTAGGTGTTAGGGTTAGGGTACGCGTTAGGGTTAGGGTAGTTATTAAACCTATCCCACTCTCTAGATACCCCTTAGCACGTCAAGGAATATTATTTGGGGGTCCAGCCATGGAGAAGAGTTTAGACACTAGGAGAAGATAAGGAACACACCCATTATCCTGAAATCACATTAGGATTCTCTTTTTAACCTGTTCCTTAATACACTAGTGCTTAGGAAATCTATTGGAGGCAGAAGCAGTCAAGGGTAGCTTAGGGTTAGGGTTACGGTTAGGGTTAGGGTTAGGGTATGGCTTAGGGTACGGGTTCGGGTACGGGTTCGGGTACGGCGTAGGGTATGGGTTAGGGTTAGGGTTAGGGTTAGTTTGAGGGTTAGGGCTCGGTTTAGGGTACGGGTTAGGATTAGGGTACGTGTTAGGGTTAGGGTAGGGGTTAGGGTTAGGTTACGCGTTAGGGTTAGGGTAGTTATTAAACCTATCCCACTCTCTAGATACCCCTTAGCACGTCAAGGAATATTATTTGGGGGACCAGCCATGGAGAAGAGTTTAGACACTAGGAGAAGATAAGGAACACACCCATTATCAAGAAATCACATTAGGATTCTCTTTTTAACCTGTTCCTTAAAACACTAGTGCTTAGGAAATCTATTGGAGGCAGAAGCAGTCAAGGGTAGCATAGGGTTAGCGTTAGGGTTAGGGTACGGCTTAGGGTACGGGTTCGGGTACGGGTTCGGGTACGGGTTCGGGTACGGCGTAGGGTATGGGTTAGGTTTAGGGTTAGGGTTAGTTTGAGGGTTAGGGCTCGGTTTAGGTTACGGGTTAGGATTAGGGTACGTGTTAGGGTTAGGGTAGGGGTTAGGGTTAGGGTACGCGTTAGGGTTAGGGTAGTTATTAAACATATCCCACTCTCTAGATACCCCTTAGCACGTCAAGGAATATTATTTGGGGGTCCAGCCATGGAGAAGAGTTTAGACACTAGGAGAAGATAAGGAACACACCCATTATCAAGAAATCACATTAGGATTCTCTTTTTAACCTGTTCCTTAAAACACTAGTGCTTAGGAAATCTATTGGAGGCAGAAGCAGTCAAGGGTAGCTTAGGGTTAGGGTTTCGGTTAGGGTACGGCTTAAGGTACGGGTTCGGGTACGGGTTCGGGTACGGGTTTGGGTATGGCGTAGGATATGGGTTAGGGTTAGGTTTAGGGTTAGTTTGAGGGTTAGGGCTCGGTTTAGGGTACGGGTTAGGATTAGGGTACGTGTTAGGTTTAGGGTAGGGGATAGGGTTAGGGTACGCATTAGGGTTAGGGTAGTTATTAAACCTATCCCACTCTCTAGATACCCCTTAGCACGTCAAGGAATATTATTTGGGTGTCCAGCCATGGAGAAGAGTTTAGACACTAGGAGAAGATAAGGAACACACCCATTATCAAGAAATCACATTAGGATTCTCTTTTTAACCTTTTCCTTAAAACAATAGTGCTTAGGAAATCTATTGGAGGCAGAAGCAGTCAAGGGTAGCTTAGGGTTAGGGTTAGGGTTAGGGCTAGGGTTAGGACACGGCTTAGGGTACGGGTTCGGGTACGGGTTCGTGTACGGCGTAGGGTATGGGTTTGGGTTAGTGTTAGGGTTAGTTTGAAGGTTAGGGCTCGGTTTAGGGTACGGGTTAGGATTAGGGTACGTGTTAGGGTTAGGGTAGGGGTTAGGGTTAGGGTACGCGTTAGGGTTAGGGTAGTTATTAAACCTATCCCACTCTCTAGATACCCCTTAGCACGTCAAGGAATATTATTTGGGGGTCCAGCCATGGAGAAGAGTTTAGACACTAGGAGAAGATAAGGAACACACCCATTATCAAGAAATCACATTAGGATTCTCTTTTTAACCTGTTCCTTAAAACACTAGTGCTTAGGAAATCTATTGGAGGCAGAAGCAGTCAAGGGTAGCTTAGGGTTAGGGTTAGGGTTAGTGTTAGGGTACGGGTTAGGAGTAGGGTACGTGTTAGGGTTAGGGTAGGGGTTAGGGTTAGGGTACGCGTTAGGGTTAGGGTAGTTATTAAACCTATCCCACTCCCTAGATACCCCTTAGCACGTCAAGGAATATTATTTGGGGGTCCAGCCATGGAGAAGAGTTTAGACAGTAGGAGAAGATAAGGAACACACGCATTATCAAGAAATCACATTAGGATTCTCTTTTTAACCTGTTCCTTAAAACACTAGTGCTTAGGAAATCTATTGGAGGCAAAGCAGTCAAGGGTAGCTTAGGGTTAGGGTTAGGGTTAGGGTTAGGGTTAGGGTACGGCTTAGGGTACGGGTTCGGGTACGGGTTCGTGTACGCTGTAGGGTATGGGTTAGGGTTAGGGTTAGGGTTAGTTTGAAGGTTAGGGCTCGGTTTAGGGTACGGGTTAGGTTTAGGGTTCGTGTTAGGGTTAGGGTAGGGGTTAGGGTTAGGGTACGCGTTAGGGTTAGGGTAGTTATTAAACCTATCCCACTCTCTAGATACCCCTTAGCACGTCAAGGAATATTATTTGGGGGTCCAGCCATGGAGAAGAGTTTAGACACTAGGAGAAGATAAGGAACACACCCATTATCAAGAAATCACATTAGGATTCTCTTTTTAACCTGTTCCTTAAAACACTAGTGCTTAGGAAATCTATTGGAGGCAGAAGCAGTCAAGGGTAGCTTAGGGTTAGGGTTAGGGTTAGGGCTAGGGTTAGGACACGGCTTAGGGTTCGGGTTCGGGTACGGGTTCGTGTACGGCGTAGGGTATGGGTTTGGGTTAGTGTTAGGGTTAGTTTGAAGGTTAGGGCTCGGTTTAGGGTACGGGTTAGGATTAGGGTTCGTGTTAGGGTTAGGGTAGGGGTTAGGGTTAGGGTAGTTATTAAACCTATCCCACTCTCTAGATACCCCTTAGCACGTCAAGGAATATTATTTGGGGGTCCAGCCATGGAGAAGAGTTTAGACACTAGGAGAAGATAAGGAACACACCCATTATTAAGAAATCACATTAGGATTCTCTTTTTAACCTGTTCCTTAAAACACTAGTGCTTAGGTAATCTATTGGAGGCAGAAGCAGTCAAGGGTAGCTTAGGGTTAGGGTTTGGGTTAGGGTACGGCTTAGGGTACGGGTTCGGGTACGGGTTCGGGTACGGGTTTGGGTATGGCGTAGGGTATGGGTTAGGGTTAGGGTTAGGGTTAGTTTGAGGGTTAGGGCTCGGTTTAGGGTACGGGTTAGGATTAGGGTACGTGTTAGGGTTAGGGTAGGGGTTAGGGTTAGGGTACGCGTTAGGGTTAGGGTAGTTATTAAACCTATCCCACTCTCTAGATACCCCTTAGCACGTCAAGGAATATCATTTGGGGGTCCAGCCATGGAGAAGAGTTTAGACACTAGGAGAAGATAAGGAACACACCCATTATCAAGAAATCACATTAGGATTCTCTTTTTAACCTGTTCCTTAAAACACTAGTGCTTAGGAAATCTATTGGAGGCAGAAGCAGTCAAGGGTAGCTTAGGGTTAGGGTTAGGGTTAGGGCTAGGGTTAGGACACGGCTTAGGGTACGGGTTCGGGTACGGGTTCGTGTACGGCGTAGGGTATGGGTTTGGGTTAGGGTTAGGGTTAGTTTGAAGGTTAGGGCTCGGTTTAGGGTACGGGTTAGGATTAGGGTTCGTGTTAGGGTTAGGGTAGGTGTTAGGGTTAGGGTACGCGTTAGGGTTAGGGTAGTTATTAAACCTATCCCACTCTCTAGATACCCCTTAGCACGTCAAGGAATATTATTTGGGGGTCCAGCCATGGAGAAGAGTTTAGACACTAGGAGAAGATAAGGAACACACCCATTATCCTGAAATCACATTAGGATTCTCTTTTTAACCTGTTCCTTAATACACTAGTGCTTAGGAAATCTATTGGAGGCAGAAGCAGTCAAGGGTAGCTTAGGGTTAGGGTTACGGTTAGGGTTAGGGTTAGGGTATGGCTTAGGGTACGGGTTCGGGTACGGGTTCGGGTACGGCGTAGGGTATGGGTTAGGGTTAGGGTTAGGGTTAGTTTGAGGGTTAGGGCTCGGTTTAGGGTACGGGTTAGGATTAGGGTACGTGTTAGGGTTAGGGAAGGGGTTAGGGTTAGGTTACGCGTTAGGGTTAGGGTAGTTATTAAACCTATCCCACTCTCTAGATACCCCTTAGCACGTCAAGGAATATTATTTGGGGGACCAGCCATGGAGAAGAGTTTAGACACTAGGAGAAGATAAGGAACACACCCATTATCAAGAAATCACATTAGGATTCTCTTTTTAACCTGTTCCTTAAAACACTAGTGCTTAGGAAATCTATTGGAGGCAGAAGCAGTCAAGGGTAGCATAGGGTTAGCGTTAGGGTTAGGGTACGGCTTAGGGTACGGGTTCGGGTACGGGTTCGGGTACGGGTTCGGGTACGGCGTAGGGTATGGGTTAGGTTTAGGGTTAGGGTTAGTTTGAGGGTTAGGGCTCGGTTTAGGTTACGGGTTAGGATTAGGGTACGTGTTAGGGTTAGGGTAGGGGTTAGGGTTAGGGTACGCGTTAGGGTTAGGGTAGTTATTAAACATATCCCACTCTCTAGATACCCCTTAGCACGTCAAGGAATATTATTTGGGGGTCCAGCCATGGAGAAGAGTTTAGACACTAGGAGAAGATAAGGAACACACCCATTATCAAGAAATCACATTAGGATTCTCTTTTTAACCTGTTCCTTAAAACACTAGTGCTTAGGAAATCTATTGGAGGCAGAAGCAGTCAAGGGTAGCTTAGGGTTAGGGTTTCGGTTAGGGTACGGCTTAAGGTACGGGTTCGGGTACGGGTTCGGGTACGGGTTTGGGTATGGCGTAGGATATGGGTTAGGGTTAGGTTT
This sequence comes from Eschrichtius robustus, assembly GCF_028021215.1. NCBI lineage: Eukaryota > Metazoa > Chordata > Mammalia > Artiodactyla > Eschrichtiidae > Eschrichtius > Eschrichtius robustus. The sequence continues at coordinate 127,534 of NW_027175542.1, forward strand.
AGGGTTAGTTTGAGGGTTAGGGCTCGGTTTAGGGTACGGGTTAGGATTAGGGTACGTGTTAGGTTTAGGGTAGGGGATAGGGTTAGGGTACGCATTAGGGTTAGGGTAGTTATTAAACCTATCCCACTCTCTAGATACCCCTTAGCACGTCAAGGAATATTATTTGGGTGTCCAGCCATGGAGAAGAGTTTAGACACTAGGAGAAGATAAGGAACACACCCATTATCAAGAAATCACATTAGGATTCTCTTTTTAACCTTTTCCTTAAAACAATAGTGCTTAGGAAATCTATTGGAGGCAGAAGCAGTCAAGGGTAGCTTAGGGTTAGGGTTAGGGTTAGGGCTAGGGTTAGGACACGGCTTAGGGTACGGGTTCGGGTACGGGTTCGTGTACGGCGTAGGGTATGGGTTTGGGTTAGTGTTAGGGTTAGTTTGAAGGTTAGGGCTCGGTTTAGGGTACGGGTTAGGATTAGGGTACGTGTTAGGGTTAGGGTAGGGGTTAGGGTTAGGGTACGCGTTAGGGTTAGGGTAGTTATTAAACCTATCCCACTCTCTAGATACCCCTTAGCACGTCAAGGAATATTATTTGGGGGTCCAGCCATGGAGAAGAGTTTAGACACTAGGAGAAGATAAGGAACACACCCATTATCAAGAAATCACATTAGGATTCTCTTTTTAACCTGTTCCTTAAAACACTAGTGCTTAGGAAATCTATTGGAGGCAGAAGCAGTCAAGGGTAGCTTAGGGTTAGGGTTAGGGTTAGTGTTAGGGTACGGGTTAGGAGTAGGGTACGTGTTAGGGTTAGGGTAGGGGTTAGGGTTAGGGTACGCGTTAGGGTTAGGGTAGTTATTAAACCTATCCCACTCCCTAGATACCCCTTAGCACGTCAAGGAATATTATTTGGGGGTCCAGCCATGGAGAAGAGTTTAGACAGTAGGAGAAGATAAGGAACACACGCATTATCAAGAAATCACATTAGGATTCTCTTTTTAACCTGTTCCTTAAAACACTAGTGCTTAGGAAATCTATTGGAGGCAGAAGCAGTCAAGGGTAGCTTAGGGTTAGGCTTAGGGTTAGGGTACGATTTAGGGTACCGCTTAGGGTACGGGTTCGGGTACGGCGTAGGGTATGGGTTAGGGTTAGGGTTAGGTTTAATTTGAGGGTTAGGGCTCTGTTTAGGGTACGGGTTAGGATTAGGGTTCGTGTTAGGGTTAGGGTACGCGTTAGGGTTAGGGTAGTTATTAAACCTATCCCACTCTCTAGATACCCCTTAGCACGTCAAGGAATATTATTTGGGGGTCCAGCCATGGAGAAGAGTTTAGACACTAGGAGAAGATAAGGAACACACCCATTATCCTGAAATCACAATAGGATTCTCTTTTTAACCTGTTCCTTAATACACTAGTGCTTAGGAAATCTATTGGAGGCAGAAGCAGTCAAGGGTAGCTTAGGGTACGGGTTAAGATTAGTGTACGTGTTAGGGTTAGGGTTAGGGTTAGGGTTAGTGTTAGGGTACGGCTTAGGGTACGGGTTCGGGTACGGGTTCGGGTACGGCGTAGGGTATGGGTTAGGGTTAGCGTTAGGGATAGTTTGAGGGTTAGTGCTCGGTTTAGGGTACGGGTTAGGATTAGGGTACATGTTAGGGTTAGGTTAGGGGTTAGGGTTAGGGTACGCGTTAGGGTTAGGGTAGTTATTAAACCTATCCCACTCTCTAGATACCCCTTAGCACGTCAAGGAATATTATTTGGGGGTCCAGCCATGGAGAAGAGTTTAGACACTAGGAGAAGATAAGGAACACACCCATTATCAAGAAATCACATTAGGATTCTCTTTTTAACCTGTTCCTTAAAACACTAGTGCTTAGGAAATCTATTGGAGGCAGAAGCAGTCAAGGGTAGCTTAGGGTTAGGGTTAGGGTTAGGGTTAGGGTTAGGGTACGGCTTAGGGTACGGTTTCGGGTACGGGTTCGGGTACGGTGTAAGGTATGGGTTAGGGTTAGGGTTAGGGTTAGTTTGAGGGTTAGGGCTCGGTTTAGGGTACGGGTTAGGATTAGGGTACGTGTTAAGGTTAGGGTAGGGGTTAGGGTTAGGGTACGCGTTAGGGTTAGGGTAGTTATTAAACCTATCCCACTCTCTAGATACCCCTTAGCACGTCAAGGAATATTATTTGGGGGTCCAGCCAGGGAGAAGAGTTTAGACACTAGGAGAAGATAAGGAACACACCCATTATCAAGAAATCACATTAGGATTCTCTTTTTAACCTGTTCCTTAAAACACTAGTGCTTAGGAAATCTATTGGAGGCAGAAGCAGTCAAGGGTAGCATAGGGTTAGCGTTAGGGTTAGGGTACGGCTTAGGGTACGGGTTCGGGTACGGGTTCGGGTACGGGTTCGGGTACGGCGTAGGGTATGGGTTAGGTTTAGGGTTAGGGTTAGTTTGAGGGTTAGGGCTCGGTTTAGGTTACGGGTTAGGATTAGGGTACGTGTTAGGGTTAGGGTAGGGGTTAGGGTTAGGGTACGCGTTAGGGTTAGGGTAGTTATTAAACATATCCCACTCTCTAGATACCCCTTAGCACGTCAAGGAATATTATTTGGGGGTCCAGCCATGGAGAAGAGTTTAGACACTAGGAGAAGATAAGGAACACACCCATTATCAAGAAATCACATTAGGATTCTCTTTTTAACCTGTTCCTTAAAACACTAGTGCTTAGGAAATCTATTGGAGGCAGAAGCAGTCAAGGGTAGCTTAGGGTTAGGGTTTCGGTTAGGGTACGGCTTAAGGTACGGGTTCGGGTACGGGTTCGGGTACGGGTTTGGGTATGGCGTAGGATATGGGTTAGGGTTAGGTTTAGGGTTAGTTTGAGGGTTAGGGCTCGGTTTAGGGTACGGGTTAGGATTAGGGTACGTGTTAGGTTTAGGGTAGGGGATAGGGTTAGGGTACGCATTAGGGTTAGGGTAGTTATTAAACCTATCCCACTCTCTAGATACCCCTTAGCACGTCAAGGAATATTATTTGGGTGTCCAGCCATGGAGAAGAGTTTAGACACTAGGAGAAGATAAGGAACACACCCATTATCAAGAAATCACATTAGGATTCTCTTTTTAACCTTTTCCTTAAAACAATAGTGCTTAGGAAATCTATTGGAGGCAGAAGCAGTCAAGGGTAGCTTAGGGTTAGGGTTAGGGTTAGGGCTAGGGTTAGGACACGGCTTAGGGTACGGGTTCGGGTACGGGTTCGTGTACGGCGTAGGGTATGGGTTTGGGTTAGTGTTAGGGTTAGTTTGAAGGTTAGGGCTCGGTTTAGGGTACGGGTTAGGATTAGGGTACGTGTTAGGGTTAGGGTAGGGGTTAGGGTTAGGGTACGCGTTAGGGTTAGGGTAGTTATTAAACCTATCCCACTCTCTAGATACCCCTTAGCACGTCAAGGAATATTATTTGGGGGTCCAGCCATGGAGAAGAGTTTAGACACTAGGAGAAGATAAGGAACACACCCATTATCAAGAAATCACATTAGGATTCTCTTTTTAACCTGTTCCTTAAAACACTAGTGCTTAGGAAATCTATTGGAGGCAGAAGCAGTCAAGGGTAGCTTAGGGTTAGGGTTAGGGTTAGTGTTAGGGTACGGGTTAGGAGTAGGGTACGTGTTAGGGTTAGGGTAGGGGTTAGGGTTAGGGTACGCGTTAGGGTTAGGGTAGTTATTAAACCTATCCCACTCCCTAGATACCCCTTAGCACGTCAAGGAATATTATTTGGGGGTCCAGCCATGGAGAAGAGTTTAGACAGTAGGAGAAGATAAGGAACACACGCATTATCAAGAAATCACATTAGGATTCTCTTTTTAACCTGTTCCTTAAAACACTAGTGCTTAGGAAATCTATTGGAGGCAGAAGCAGTCAAGGGTAGCTTAGGGTTAGGCTTAGGGTTAGGGTACGATTTAGGGTACCGCTTAGGGTACGGGTTCGGGTACGGCGTAGGGTATGGGTTAGGGTTAGGGTTAGGTTTAATTTGAGGGTTAGGGCTCTGTTTAGGGTACGGGTTAGGATTAGGGTTCGTGTTAGGGTTAGGGTACGCGTTAGGGTTAGGGTAGTTATTAAACCTATCCCACTCTCTAGATACCCCTTAGCACGTCAAGGAATATTATTTGGGGGTCCAGCCATGGAGAAGAGTTTAGACACTAGGAGAAGATAAGGAACACACCCATTATCCTGAAATCACAATAGGATTCTCTTTTTAACCTGTTCCTTAATACACTAGTGCTTAGGAAATCTATTGGAGGCAGAAGCAGTCAAGGGTAGCTTAGGGTACGGGTTAAGATTAGTGTACGTGTTAGGGTTAGGGTTAGGGTTAGGGTTAGTGTTAGGGTACGGCTTAGGGTACGGGTTCGGGTACGGGTTCGGGTACGGCGTAGGGTATGGGTTAGGGTTAGCGTTAGGGATAGTTTGAGGGTTAGTGCTCGGTTTAGGGTACGGGTTAGGATTAGGGTACATGTTAGGGTTAGGTTAGGGGTTAGGGTTAGGGTACGCGTTAGGGTTAGGGTAGTTATTAAACCTATCCCACTCTCTAGATACCCCTTAGCACGTCAAGGAATATTATTTGGGGGTCCAGCCATGGAGAAGAGTTTAGACACTAGGAGAAGATAAGGAACACACCCATTATCAAGAAATCACATTAGGATCTCTCTTTTTAACCTGTTCCTTAAAACACTAGTGCTTAGGAAATCTATTGGAGGCAGAAGCAGTCAAGGGTAGCTTAGGGTTAGGGTTAGGGTTAGGGTTAGGGTTAGGGTACGGCTTAGGGTACGGTTTCGGGTACGGGTTCGGGTACGGTGTAAGGTATGGGTTAGGGTTAGGGTTAGGGTTAGTTTGAGGGTTAGGGCTCGGTTTAGGGTACGGGTTAGGATTAGGGTACGTGTTAAGGTTAGGGTAGGGGTTAGGGTTAGGGTACGCGTTAGGGTTAGGGTAGTTATTAAACCTATCCCACTCTCTAGATACCCCTTAGCACGTCAAGGAATATTATTTGGGGGTCCAGCCAGGGAGAAGAGTTTAGACACTAGGAGAAGATAAGGAACACACCCATTATCA